>NC_079468.1:606060-909090 GCF_026250575.1 Diorhabda carinulata
ATTCTTTCAAGTCGTTTGAGGTTGATTCGTATTATTCTAGGTCGTTCTAGAAACGATTCAGTACATTTTTTGAATATTTGGGATTGTTCTGGTTCGTTTTGGGGACCTAATTCATCAATCTGGATCATTCTAGAGCGTTGTAGAAACTTCTAGATGGTTTTTTCAACTGTATAAGTCGATTTATATCGTTCTGGTACATTTTTGTTATTCCAAACCGTTTTAGACTATATTAGATTCTTTCAAGTCGTTTGAGGTTGATTCGTATTATTCTAGGTCGTTTTAGAAACGATTCAGTACATTTTTTGAATATTTGGGATCGTTTTGGTTCGTTTTGGGGACCTAACTCATCAATCTGGATCATTCTAGAGCGTTGTAGAAACTTCTAGATGGTTTTTTGAACTGTATACGTCGATTTATATCGTCCTGATACATTTTTGTCATTCCAAACCGTTTTAGACTATATTAGATTTTTTCAAGTCGTTTGAGGTTGTTTCGTATTATTCTAGGTCGTTCTAGAAACGATTCAGTACATTTTTTGAATATTTGGGATCGTTCTGGTTCGTTTTAGATACCTAATTCATCAATCTGGATCATTCTAGAACGTTGTAGAAACTTCTAGATCGTTCCTGAATGAATTTAATTACCGTTTCTCGGAATTTTTAAGCTATAATTAATTTTTTATGCACGTTTCTTTACATTTATTGATCTTTTAGGTCTCCAAAACCATTTTTAAGGCATGTTGATTATTTACTTTGACATTGGAATTATTATTGGAACTAAATCGAATTAAATGTTTGGTAATTTCGAGTTTTACCACCCTGTATAACAATAAAAGTTCTAATGTGATAGATTTTTTTATATACTCAATATATGGGACGAAAAAAGAGAAGAATTTTCAAAATCCGTCTTGTCTTGTTGGACTACAACAAAGAAGAGGATTCGACCACGAATTTTCATAAAAACAAGCTGCCCTGTATGAAATAATTAGATATAAGAAGAAAAGCTGTTTTATTTTTCTTTAAATTTATAAAAAGAGAAGATACTATACAAAAAAAAAGTATTGAACTTGTGCCACCTGTTCCCTATACAAACCAAAACGATTACATCGAAAAAAACTTATCAAAAATCAATTTTTTTGTATAAAAACTCGAAACTGACAGGTTTAGATCTATTTGGATCCCTTCAGAACAGTCTAATACCAAGAAAATCCAAATCATCATTTTGTTTTGTATAAAGACTCGACGAAACTGACAGATTTAGATCTATTTTGATCACTTCAGAACAGTCTAATACCAAGAAAATCTAGAATATCATTTTTTTTGTATAATAGCTCGAAACTGACCGATTTAGATCTATTTGGATCCCTTCAGAACAGTCTAATATGAAAATCTAAATCTCATTATTTTGATTTGTATAAAGACTCGAAACTGACCGATTTAAATCTATTTGGACCCCTTCAGAACATGCTACTACCACAGAAAATCTGGAACATCAGCTTTTTAGCGACTCAAACTTCCAATAATTAGTTAATACCAGTCTCAAAGCTCAGTTAATATACTAAATGCATATATTTCACCTCTGATATCGTTTAAAATGTTAATAAGACGAAAATAAGGTGATCTTGGATAGAGGTTTGACTTTTTTTAAATACATTAACAACGTAGCGGTTCGTATTAAAGCTTGCAAACTAAAAATTATTACACGCTTCTGAAGAGTCCCAACAAAATTAAAACTGGTCAGAGGAGATATCGAAACTATAGGTCGGATGCAATTCAATAATCGTCGAGATAGTAGATAGAGATGCAATTGTTTTCCTCTTCAAGGTTTTTTTTTGAATTTTTTTGTTGATAAATTTTGATTTTTTGTATTTAATTTTTGATAAAGATCGTAATTAAATAGTTTTAAACGTTTTTTTCGATGTACGTAAAAGGATAAAAACGAAAAAAAAAAATAATGTATAATAATCTATTTGCACATTTTTTTTCTGATTATTTCTAAATATAACAAAACAATAGCAAAGACTCGAAGATAAAAGCTAAAAATTTACATAAATAAAAATAATTTGTATACTCGGTAAAAATAGAAAATTCAAAAAACTGAAAAAAATTAGCAATAAAAGTGTATAAAGAAAAATGTCCATAACCTAAAAAAGTTCATTCATTTATTACACATTAGTTTAACGTTTTCGAAGTCGTAGAATCCATTTATCGATATCCCAAATGTTGGATTTTTGGAATAAATTACAAAAATTTTATTTTGGGGGGACTTGTACGATGAGGGGAAAGACATACTGTCACAAATAATCAACTTTACAAGTTTTAAACCGAACGAAAAACAAATTTTCTAAATAAGTTAGGTTATGTTCAACTTTAGATTAGATTAGGATCTCGATAATTGGATTCTACCATATCGAAAACGCTAAATTAACGAGTTTAATTATTAATTTATACCGGGTAGATACGAAAGTGTGTTTCAAATATGTACAGGGTTAATCATTATCATTTCTAACCGTTTATCAGTGTTTTTGGTCGTAGAAAAAATACCGTTTCGTAATATTGAAGATTTTCTCGCCATTACCGACTATTAAATCATTGAAAAGGATAAAATTTTCCGGAATACTGTTATTACAACGTTTACCGTCGAAACTTATATCCTAATTAAACCAATTTTATCATCGATTGATGTAATAAAGAAAAATTTCCGTTTTTCTGTGTTATATTATTTTTTTTTCTTCATTTATTTTCAATTTGACTTTCATTTGGTCAAAATTTTGGGTTTGTTGGTAACCAAACCCGGTCCATGAATAAACTTGACATCGAAGGTTGTACTCCGGGTAATTACAAAGACGTTTAAGCAAAAATTTTGGAACGTACCATTCGTCAACCGGGTATTTCATTGATAAGGAATGAAAAAATATATATAATTAGTATATTGTGATCAATAAAAACAATTTCAACCGACCCTTCCTATTTCGACTTCGGATGCTAGTGGGAACGGTTCATAGTTGATGGTGGGCGGCCAAGGGGCCGTTGAGCCCCAACTGGGCGTTACCAAAGGCCGATGTACTTTGAGGAAGCGATCTAGTAGGAACGATATTTTTGAAAATTTTTAAAGATTTCAACGTTTTTGATCGAGAGATATCGTGGAACACGGTAAACACGGACAATTACCGTAATTAACGTCTTTGTAGAGTGAAAATTAACAGTTTCCTTTGAACAGCGCCTCAAACTGTGATTCTGGAGTGAACACACCGTTTCCACACTACATCGATACTTACAATTACACGTTTCGATGATCAATTTATAGTCTTCATTTTTTTTTAGGTTACCTTCGGTATAAATTAAGGTGGAAGCCTTTAAAAATGATGAAAAGTGGATAAAAAGATAAGTAGGATGAAAGTATAATGAAATCAGGTGGAAAAATGATTTATGTCGAGAAGGAGATGAAGGGGGGTGAGTTTTTAAGGGTAAAAAACGATTTATCTCGTTTCGTGGTGAAACTATGAGTCGTATGAAAAAAAGTTTAATAGAAAAGTTGTAGGTAATAAAAAGATCTACAACTTTTGTATTTACACTTTTATCACATAACCTCAAAATTTATGCGAAAAATTCAAATAATCGAGATTTTGGTTTTTATTTTTATCTTTTACAAAAAAACTTCTTTATTTTCTCGAAATATGGTAAAAACTAACTTTTTTATGTACCAAATACGCCGTAATTAATTTGATTTGAAATATTTATTGTTTCTTCAAGTTATTTTGATTTAACCATCACAATTTTTCTCCGGTTAAAAAATTATCAACCCTGGTCTAGTCTCTGAAGACGATAAGATGGTTATCGAAACGCGCGTTTTACAGTGTGTTAATGTAGTGGTACTAATTCTAACAAGAAAATAATTTTTTTATACACAACTATATTTGAAATATACATACTTATATTTCAAAATATTTTGAGGTTAGGTTAAAAGATCAATTTCTTGTACCCCTTAAAATTGGTACGCCCCTGTACTTTCCTCAACATTTTCAATAAAATCCCGCCATTACCGAGTAACTTTCAATTTTTTTATTTATAGAAAATAGTGACGTTTATAAAGGGTGCGTTATAATGAATAACCCTGTATACGGAGCTAATTTTTTTTCATTTTTGAATCGTCTATTTTTTTCTACACATATTTCCATATAGAATATATTAAACCACTATTATCTCGCACTTTGAAAGTTAATATTAAAAAATCTTTTATGGTTTTTCCTGTACAGATAAAGCTTAAATATAATTTATTGTAATATATTTTTTTTTCTCTTCAAACTCGACAAAAATGCAGTTCAATGTCACAGATATAGTGCAAAAATCTTAGCCGCACCAAATTTATATATATTTTTTTTAATACTAAACTAAAACTGAATTGCTGGCAGTCTCGATGGAGGCGGTTTTTTTTTTGAAAAAATTCTTTTTATTCCGACCTATAAAAAAATTTTAATAACAAAAAACTAAACGGAAAAGAAATTAAATATTGTTGTCATTAGAATGAAGATACATTTCACGTATAATTTTTTTTTAAATATTAAACGAGGTGTGATCGAAAAATACACTATTGAAGGCTTCTTCCAAAATTTTATTTGTTATATTGTGACCTTATAAATGTCAAGGTCAATTTTTTTAATCGTCGATTGCATGGTACTAAATTTGATAATCAACACAGATATGGTACAACTTTTTTCAACGTAAAGAAGAAAGCAGTTAAGCTATTTTTGGAATTCTCTTACTTCGTATATTCCAACACTCCCTCGTAAGACTTGGACTAGAGTTTTTTCTTTTTGGAATAAACTATGTGTTGTTAAAACTAATTTTCCGTCCAAAACTTTGAATTTCCCCTCCGGTATCCAAATAAATATTCTTCGTGCAACGTTTCATTAAGTTTTAAACCCCCCCTTGTAAAATTCAGTGGAAATTTTCTTCTTTTTCGAATGAATTAGAGCTTGATGTTGGACTGGTCTTTTTAAAACTAATTTTCCTTCCAAAACTTTGAATTTCCCCTCCTGTATCCAAATAAATATTCTTCGTGTATCGTTTCATGAACTTTTAAACCCCCCTTGTAAAATACAGTGGAAATTTTCTTCTTTTTCGAATGAATTATGAGCTTGATGTTGGACTGGTCTTTTCAAAACTAATTTTCCTTCCAAAACTTTGAATTTCCCCTCCGGTATCCACATAAAAATTCTTCGTGTATCATTTCATGAACTTTTAAACCCCCCCTTGTAAAATACAGTGTAATTTTTTTTCTTTTTGGAATGAATTCTAAGCTTCATGTTGGACTGGTATTTTCAAAACTAATTTTCATTCCAAAACTTTGAATTTCCCCTCCGGTATCCAAATAAATATTCTTCGTGCAACGTTTCATTAAGTTTTAAACCCCCTCTTGTAAAATTCAGTGGAAATTTTCTTCTTTTTCGAATGAATTATGAGCTTGATGTTGGACTGGTCTTTTCAAAACTAATTTTCCTTCCAAAACTTTGAATTTCCCCTCCGGTATCCACATAAAAATTCTTCGTGTATCATTTCATGAACTTTTAAACCCCCCCTTGTAAAATACAGTAGAAATTTTCTTCTTTTTCGAATGAATTATGAGGTTAATGTTGGACTGGTCTTTTCAAAACTAATTTTCCTTCCAAAACTTTGAATTTCCCCTCCGGTATCCACATAAAAATTCTTCGTGTATCATTTCATGAACTTTTAAACCCCCCCTTGTAAAATACAGTAGAAATTTTCTTCTTTTTCGAATGAATTATGAGGTTAATGTTGGACTGGTCTTTTCAAAACTAATTTTCCTTCCAAAACTTTGAATTTCCCCTCCGGTATCCACATAAAAATTCTTCGTGTATCATTTCATGAACTTTTAAACCCCCCCTTGTAAAATACAGTAGAAATTTTCTTCTTTTTCGAATGAATTATGAGGTTAATGTTGGACTGGTCTTTTCAAAACTAATTTTCCTTCCAAAACTGTGAATTTCTCCTCCGGTATCCAAATAAATATTCTTCGTGCAACGATTCATTAACTTTTAAACCCCCACTTGTAAAATTCAGTGGAAGTTTTTTTCTTTTTCTAATGAACTAAGCCAGATATTCAACTGATCTTTTTACAACCCTTTTTCCATCTAAATTTTTACCCTTATGTCCATATAAATATTCTTCTTCTATCATTTAGTAAACTTTTTTACACTCCCTTATAAAACTCAGTTTAAAGTTTTTCCATTTCGAATGAACTATAACCTTGATGTGGAACTAGTCTTTTAAAACTAATTTTCCATTAAAAATCGTGATTTTTCGAAAACCAAAATTAGATGTCAAAGAACTTATAAGTAGCGAATTGAATCAACTATTATTTTTATATCACACCTCGTATTTTGTGTAACTTTACCTATGCTTCACGTGCCGCTTTCTTTTCTTTCTTTTTCTTAAGGAACGAAGGTGTTCTTAAACCTTTCTTCTTCTTTTTGTCTTTTTTGGGCGACCCTTCGGATATTGAATGATCCTAGAAAAATGCCAAAAGAAAATGTAAATGAAAAACTTTTCGGAAAAATCTTTCGAAGTAGATTAATTTAAATATAATGATTTTATTTAGTTTTCTATTGAACAGCGTACTGTAATTTTTTTGGCCACTTTGGTAATAGTACGAGAAAATTGTAATTAAATATGGAAAAGCTAAAAAAAATGTTTTTATTGCTTACAAAGGTGGGTTTGAGGGACGATAAGAGGATAAAAAGTTAAGACAATGTTTATTTTTCATTATAGTAATGCCATTATTGAAATTTTGGGCGTTAAAAATCTTTTTTTTATTAGATACGGTTCTTGAGTGAAAATAGAAACGAAAAACCTCCCGGAAAGATTTTTTGAAGAAGATTAATTCAATTATAGTGATTTTATTTAGTCACTGTTATTTTTTTGCACTTTTTATAAAATTCTTATCGGTTATAGTACGAGAAAATTTGTGATTAAAAATTGGAAAACTAAAAATGAAAGTTTTTATTGCTTACAAAGGTGGATTTGAAGGATGATTGGGGGAGAAAAAATTAAAACAATGTTTTTTTCATTATAGTAATGCCATTATTGAAATTTTAAGCGCTAAAAATCTTTTTATGCACTAGATACGCTTCTTGAGTGAAAATACAAACGAAAAACCTTCCGGAAAGATTTTTTGAAGAAGATTAATTCGATTATAGTGATTTTATTTACTCACTGTTATTTTTTTGCACTTTTTATAAAATTCTTATCGGTTATAGTACGAGAAAATTTGTGATTAAAAATTGGAAAACTAAAAATGAAAGTTTTTATTGCTTACAAAGGTGGATTTGAGGGATGATTAGGGGAGAAAAAATTAAAACAATGTTTTTTTCATTATAGTAATGCCATTATTGAAATTTTAAGCGCTAAAAATCTTTTTATGCACTAGATACGGTTCTTGAGTGAAAATATTAACGAAAAACCTTCCGGAAAGATTTTTTGAAGAAGATTAATTCGATTATAGTGATTTTATTTAGTCACTGTTATTTTTTTGCACTTTTTATAAAATTCTTATCGGTTATAGTACGAGAAAATTTGTGATTAAAAATTGGAAAACTAAAAATGAAAGTTTTTATTGCTTACAAAGGTGGATTTGAGGGATGATTAGGGGAGAAAAAATTAAAACAATGTTTTTTTCATTATAGTAATGCCATTATTGAAATTTTAAGCGCTAAAAATCTTTTTATGCACTAGATACGGTTCTTGAGTGAAAATACAAACGAAAAACCTTCCGGAAAGATTTTTTGAAGAAGATTAATTCAATTATAGTGATTTTATTTAGTCACTGTTATTTTTTTGCACTTTTTATAAAATTCTTATCGGTTATAGTACGAGAAAATTTGTAATTAAAAATTGGAAAACTAAAAATAAAGTTTTTATTGCTTACAAAGGTGGGTTTGAGGGATGATTAGGGGAGAAAAAATTAAAACAATGTTTTTTTCATTATAGTAGTGCCATTATTGAATTTTAATGCGCTAAAAATCTTTTTATGCACTAGATACGGTTCTTGAGTGAAAATACAAACGAAAAACCTTCCGGAAAGATTTTTTGAAGAAGATTAATTCAATTATAGTGATTTTATTTAGTCACTGTTATTTTTTTGCACTTAGTTTACGTACCTCTTTGCTACTTTGGGATAAGGTGCTCATGTGTGCATCCGATTGATCTCCATTTACGGTATTTTCACCTACAAAGCAGAGCCAATAAAAAACAAGATCCGAAACACAGCGTTAGACAAAACGTATCACAAAACAAAAAGTTAATTAGTAATAAAATGTTACCTCGAACAATAATCTTCTTTAAAAATCTGTAGTCAACTTAATTTTCCCTATAAAAATGATTAAATATCAAAAAACAACCGTTTTTTTTGTATCTTAAATTTATTAAAAAAAAAATAACTAAAACAATACAAAATTCTGAAAAATAAAACTGTACGGAATCGAATTAAAATCTGGCGTCTTCGTATCCCATCCAATCCCCGCTTTCGTTTTCCTTATTTTCCGAACTACGCCTCATCGAAACGGTTTTCGCTTTAATATACGCGCTCCTATTAACAGTTAGACTCCGATGAAAATTAACTTTGTTACTCAAAACCGTAGTAACTTCTTCTTCTTCGATATTAACGTAACTATCATCGAAATCTAAATCCTCTTCGGTCAAACAACTACCGAACAAATTCGATCTCGGTTCTTCGGGAATAGGCGATAGAATCCTTTCGAAATCCTCCGGTGGTTTCAAAGGAATATCGTCCACGTTCAATACAACTTCCGGAGAAGCGGTTTCCTTTTTATCGGACACCTTCGGCGATACCGTCATCCAGAATACCTCGGAACCCGATTTAGTAGGAGATTTTTTTTTAAAAGTAGTAACTTCCACTACAACTTCGTCGTCGAGGAATTTTTTCGGCGAAATTTCCGGCGTGGAATGCAAAATTTCGCTTAAAGGTTTCGAAAAAGTTGTAAATTCCCTACAGTTTTCCAATTTATCGAAAAAACGATCTAAAATATCGTTCAAAAATTCGGATACGGTGAAAATTTTATCGGATACGGTATTAGAAGTAGCAGAATCGTCGGAATTATTCAATTTTTCGTCGATTTCCAATTTTTTTAATATACCAGTCGATAAGTTGACGCGTAAAACGTTTTTATCGGTATCGTTCGGATCGTTTTTACTAAATTCCGTATAAGTAGTAAGCATTTTATCCAGTAGTTTATCCAATTTGGGATCGTGCAACAATTCGGGGAATAAAATAAGTTCTTTTACCTCGAAACATTGTTCGATCAAATATTCGACCACTAAATCCGTTATATTATCGATAATTTCTTCGGTGTTTTCGTTTAAATTAATATCTTTAACCGTAAAAGTACTGATATCGTCTTCGAAAGTTTTGTTTGTTATAGTACAATCTTCGATGCCTTCGTCTAAACTGATAATCATCGAATTATCCTCCGAGATCCTTTTCAATATATCTTTAGCTCCGTTTAGAACGTCTTCGGCTAATTCCAAATGATTATGCGTCATTTGTTGTAATTTATCCATAAAATCATCGATTTCCGTACCGGATACTAAATTAACTACTTCCGGCGTTATTTCGATCAAACTTTCGTTATCGCGTTGATCGTTTTCGTTAAATTCGACGATATTTTCCGATGATTCGCTATCGGTTTTATCGTCCAACATCTGTTTTTGCATGTTGTCCAATATTTTCCTTTCGAACGACGTCGTTTCATCGCGTTCGGTAACGAACCGATTCGAATACAAATTGACTTCGCTTAAATAGGAAGTTTGCGATCCTCGATCGTTGTAAATTGGAACACAACGTAGATTTAGAGCGGAAGCGAACGGTATTATGAATCCTCGTAAAGTATCCAACGACATATTCAAAGAAATCGAATTGGAATTTCCCAAATCGATCGTAACCGATGATTCTTGATTGTCGTTTCGATTATTATTATTGTCGGATGTTAACGATACGATTAAAGGACGTCGTCGTATCGCTACGAGTTTTTCTTTAACGATGTGATAATGAACCGGATTCGGATCCATATAAGAACCTTTCGGGAACCCCCCGTGACTGTTCGATCGATAATATTGTCCATTTCCGTATTCGTAACCTGAAAATAACGTTACCGGTTCAGGATTTTACGTAAATTTTTTTCTAATTATTTAAAACGATCTGTAAAACCTTTTTTAGCGAGTAAAAAAAAATTAAAAATGGAAAATTCTTGTTGAAAATAAATTATAAATAACCGAAAGCGTTAGTCTACCTAATACCTATTACCAAAGTTATATAAAGACGATTATTCGACCTCCACCGATTCAAATACCAAAGTTTTTGTCGTTCGATGACAGAAAAACAATTTTCTAATTCAATATACGACGTTTACTTATCAATTTCCGGTATAAAATCGATAAAAAACACTAAATTATGTACTACATCACTCGATAAATCGCGTGACTTACACACAGATGGCGCTGTCATTGTCAAATTCGATTGACGTTTACGAAGTACCAACTACGCGTCAAATTTTATGACATTTCGATAAGTCACAAAAAAGTGACAGGTATTAAAGTGGGGTTATTTTGAAAACAACGGATTCGAAACAATTTTGTGGTAAAAAAAATCGATTTTCATTTAAAATTTTACACGTTTTCGTAAAGATGAACGACGAATCTAATACCGCCATCTGTTATCGAACGACAGAACTTATTTTCCATAGAAGAAACAAAATTTTCTATTGGACAAAAACTAGTAGAGGTTAGATTTAATCGAGGTTTTCATAGCGGGATTTTATTGCCTCGATCCCACGAAAACATCACCTTCATTACCCAGTTATAAATTTACCGCCTAGTACTAGAAAGCGTGACCGAATAATGACCAAACTTAGAACATGCATCAAAAAAGAAGAAGAGAAGCTGTAGAAGTAAGTGGGATCAAAACACCAAACCAGAAATGCCATTAAATGGTTTATGGATGGATTTAAAACATCAGACGGAACTGAAAGAGGATTGTATGGGACCAGTACCAAACACTTCGAAAGCCTGAGTAGCACAAATTCGTGCAATTGAAAATTGCGTCCAGTTCAATCTAGAGAGGAACTAGCACAAGCAGGAGATCATCATCCTGCCCGATACCCAGGCAACCATTAGAACTTTAGGCCTCAATAACATAAAATCCAAGTTACCCCGCAATGGATTCCGGAATACACCGGAATGAAGAGGGCAGGCAAGCCCTTCGTGGGACTTGGAACAGAACAAGCATTGGAAAAGAAGGTAGTTAGTAGGAAAAGCAATAATTGGGATAATTTACAAATACTGATACGGGAAACTATAACCAGAGAAGATCTGATAAATCTACGGATACTAACAGGAGTCCTATCGGGGCACAGTCGCCCTAATGGACACAACACATTCTTTCGAAGTGTGACACGGAAGATTCTGGAAGCTATAACCAACCCATATTCGAAAATTACTGGTTAAAGTTGTAAATCCTGGGTTTCCCAGTATCGCACTTAGAGAAACAGAATGTGGATCTTTTGGATCGCATTGTATATAATATACCGATATCAACTACCACATACATGCAAGTAGGTATGTCGATATAAAAAAATATATGCATAACCTCAAAAAGACTAAACTCTAAAGACAATACGTATAACCTCAAAAAGATACCTAACCTCTAATGCCAATACGTTTAACCTCAAAAAGTTGACTAATCTCTAATTGAGGTTAGTTATTCGAGAGGGACAGTGAGTTGTTTCTTCTTCGGAACACGGATTTTAATCATAAACAAATCACAACCGAATCAAACAATGTTACAATTAATGATTATTTTACTAAAATTCAACATTTATTTATGTGGAAAGCATTAAACGAGCGACACCTATCGGTAAATCACCGTTAAATATTTTCTATCTAGTGCAGTCTCTAAACGCTCAAACTTAAATCGTTATAAAGTAATCGAGGAGATTAAACAAAAATCAAACCATATTTTTAAATATAATTATTCATTTTATTTATTTTTTCCAATCAATTTTTTAATTGTTACGAACAAGTACTGTAGTGAAATTCTAAAATTTGGAGTAGAATAAATAGTCGCAGTGAACAGACGGAAATAGAAAAGTAATCGAAGAATTTAAATAAATTAGTTAAGTGTAGTGTAAAGTGTTCAAGTAATAGAGTAAAACATTATAAAATATTGAAATATCCCTTCGTATGAATTTTTTTTATTCAATATTAGATGATTCATTAATTATAACATGGTTTTCCCATTTTATTAGTAATGTATCAAACTCGCGCTTGTTAGATGCCACAAAGCGATAACTAATGCAAAGTGAGGATCTAAATTTCACTTCTTTGCTTTACTCACCCCTGTAATTGTTTGCGGATACGCGTTCGGCTTTAAGGAAATTTTCTACCGGTGAAGTTTCAACTACATGCAGAAAAATAAACTAGAAAATGTCGGTGCAAAACGAAAACAAACGATACACAATTAGGATACTTGCACGGTTTGAGAAAAAATAGTTTTTTAATCTTCGATCAATATTTATAGAGAAGAAAAAATTATTGGAAATTCAAAAATTTTGTAGGTAGTTTAAACATTTCAGTAAGGCAGCCGTAATGACGTCATAGTTATAAAATAAAGTAAATTAATATCGAAAAGTCACATTTTATTTGAATATTATGAGAGGAATTCTTTTTTGGATGTCAATTTGCAGAAGAAATCCCGTATGAAACCTGTCAAATATTTTGTAAAGTGTCAACTGTGAAATTAATGTCGAAAAGTCTCATTTTATTTGAATATTTTGGCATAAATTCTTTTTTTGATGTCAAAAAACCGAAAAAATCTCGTATGAAACCTGTCAAATATTTTTATAACGAGTTAACTGTCAAAATAATTCTTAACAATCTCGTTACATCGAGATAGATTTCAAAAATTCATCAATTTTCAAAGTAAATATATTAATATTTAAATAACGACTTTTTGAAGTGTCAACTGACAAATTAATGTCGAAAAGCCAAATTTTATTTGAATATTTTGACAGGAATTCTTTTTTTGATGTCAAAATACAGAAGAAATCTCGTATGAAACCTGCCAAATATTTTTCAATAGTAAATAAAAAAAACTGTATTATAACAGCACACGCTGCGTTACCGGCGACGATAACCTCGTGATCATCAAGCAGACGTCTAATCAATGTTTTTATTAAACCTATGACGTCACAACTGAAAACCAATGAGAATCGTTTCCTTGTGTAGTTAAAAATTTGAAATTTTTTCGATTTTCAATGAATTATTTTACTTTCTGACATTATTTCATATCGAGAACTTGTAAAATAAACAAAAAATGAATATAATTGAAAAAAAAATGCAAGTACCCTATTCTTATTACGTGCAACAGAAATTTCAATTCTACTTTTTCAAGTTTAGTGAAATTTCCAAAAAAATACTCTTCTAGTATTAATAAATCGAAATTGTTATTCATTTGTTTAACTTTTTATTAATACTCGAAAAATGGGTCCAAAAACTGAAAATCTACCATGCCAATACTTTAAATTAAATTCTAATAAAGAATTCCAATCGTATAACGAAAGCTTTTCATAAAAAAAAATTAGTGTCAAGTGTCAACTGTCAAATTAATGACGAAAAATGTCGTTTTATTTGAATATTTTGACAGGAATTCGTTTTTTGGTTTTAAAATACAGAAAAAATCTCGAATGAAACCTGTCAAATATTTTTCAAATTGTCAATTGTCAAAATTATGCTTAACAATTTCTAAGTATCGAAATAATTTGAAAAAAGAAAACATCAATTATCAAAATTTGGAAAACCTTCGTAATAAATTTGATCTCTTCTTCTTAAATTGCCAACTGTCAAAGTTATGTCAAAAAATTTCATTTAAATTGAAATATTTTTAGAAAAAAAGTTTTGTCGTTATTCCAACTGTTGATATTTATGATTATTTTGATTTATTTCAAAATATTAGTGATAAATTGAAAATAATTTTGTTCAAAAAGCGTCAAATCTTATTTTAAAACATCAACTGTCAAATTTATGTCAAAAAATCTTGCTGTACCGAAGTATTTTGTTCCAACTGTTGATATTTGTGAATATTTTCAAAATTTCGAAATTATTAGAAATATATCGATACATAATTTGCACGAAAAGTGTCAAATATTTTCAATTGTCAACTGTCAAAGTTACGTCAAAAAATCTCATTTCATTTGAAGTATTTTTAGAAAAAAAAGTTTTGTTGCTGTTCCAGATATTGATATTTATGAAAATTTTGCATAAAATCTGTCAAATTTTTATAAAAAATAATCAAAATGAAAAGCTTTCTAATAAACGACACACATATATAACCACTTCACAAAACCACACTCACCATCGCTTAGTACAACTTCAGGTTGACTAGGTTTGGGTACGGTTTTAGTTTCTATTCGCAAAATTTGAGGCTCTGCAAAAAAATTATAAAAACCATCAAAACTATTTCACCAATCCAAGGAAGTTCAAGGAAAATCACCATACAAAATTAAATGTTTATGTTAAATCAAAAAAAAAATCGAATTACCGGTTCTTATTATCAATAGTTGTGATTAGAAAAATAATTTCCCGTACAGGTGTCTGCAATTATCACATTGATACTCACCGTCTCGACTTTCTTCTTCCGTTTCACTAGTCACCGATGTAGGAGATCTAATTTGGATATCTTCCATCCTTTTATTCAAAGCGGCAGAGGAAAGGCCTTCGGACTCACTGTAATCGGTATCATCTAAAAAGTACCACAAGACACACATTTAAATAGTTCCTTATACAATTACGCAAGTTATGAACACACTATTTAAACTACCACTACCACAAATTTAACGATCACACTGTTTTCCTCGCGTTTCGATTACCAGGTTATCATCTTCAGAGGCTCTCTAAACAGCCTCTGAAGATGATAACTTGGTTATCGAGACATAGTGTTGGTGTGTTACACTCCGTTTCCTCTGTAGAACCAACTGGTTATATTTTGATCATGATGAATCAAAATGATTATTGTTAATAGTGGTGTTAAGTCGACTAAGTACCACGAGGAAAAGGGTTGTGAGGGTTAGTGTTGTCTTTTCTGTCTGAATCGTCTCAGAAGAAGGTTTTTGTTGATATAGTTATATCTGTGCATTATGACGTTGATCAAAGAAGCTCTTTTGAGCCATTTCATCGTTTAAGTAGTGGGATTGTGGCAAAATTAAATTCTAAAGTGTACTAACTCTAATATATTTCTGAGTCTTCGATTACTTAAGAATTCTTCTTCCGTCTGGGACTGAAATTACTGTCAAGTACAATATAAGAAATATGTATAAATGTATAACAATAATAAAAATTTAAATTTCGTTTTTCCTTTAAGAAAAAAAACATCAAATTCAAAAATCGATATTCAAATTGACCCTCGACAGAAATATTGTGGCTTTTCATTATGGTTGTTATAGTATTCGAATGACATTGAATTTTTATATTTCTTTTAAATTTCGAAAAAACAAATTCTATAAAAAAAATCCAACGCCATGGATTGTACTTAACCATAATTTCAGTCCCAGACGATGAAGCTCGGAAATATATTAGAGTTAGTACACTTTGGTGTTTAATTTAGCCACAATCCCACTACGACAACTCTTATTGTGTTTTCCAACTTAATTATGTAAGTTGTCAATATCAAATTTTTTTTATCGGAATTTAACTTACATTCTCCTTTAGCTTTTTTCTCTACCACCTTCCTGTATTCGTTGAGTTCTTCGTCGGTGACGCTATCGAAAGGATTTTTGGCATAAGGTGATTTGTATACCATGGCGTTATGTTGATGACCCCTTTGAATGATACCTTTGGAAGCGGCTCCCATAAGTACTACGTGATCGCCGGTTTGGGTCACCGTAGCGTCTTGCATTTTCTTCGCTTCTTCCCATGTCACTCCTTCCAATATGTGCGATTGGGGACCGGCGGATATTTTGTCAGCTCGTCTATAGTCTTTTATCTTTTAAAAAATAAATTTTAATTCGTGTATATACATATCTATATATTACAAGCGTTTTCGTAGTGGGATTGTGGCAAAATTAAACATGAAAGTGTACTAACTTTAATATATCAGAGTTAGTACAATTTGGTGTTTAATTTGACCACAATTCCATTACGAAAACTGCCATTATTATATATTTTACGTACCTGTTGTTGTTTTTGTTTGAATTCCTTTGGATTAGTGCCTTTTGGAACGAATTGAAGGGCAGAATCGATTTTAACTGGCGTGCTCGAATGGCTTGGGGATACTTCAGCTACCCACTGAAAAGACAAAACCAGCACATTAATTATAATAATAATAATAGTAATTAGTTATAAAACACTAAGTAGTATTTAGATTAGATAATAATTTATATAAAATATGATGTTGCGTGCCAAAATGTTGTTCATATGTTAGTACATAAAGCGATAAATGTGCTGGTTTTGTCTAATTCGCAAATATGGAACATGCTTTTTAAAATGAATTAACAACGTGATGGAAACGAATAATTTCAACGTGAAATTAGGAAAAATATTTTTGAATGATGGTGTTGTTATGGGAAACTGAATAAAGCATTGTCCATATCACCACCGGCTACGAATTCGACAGTAGTACAAACAATATCTTGACACACACACTCACCGAAATTATTATTTATTTAAAAAAATTAATTAAAGTTGTTTTAAGACATTTAATTATAGATAATTAACAATACTTGTAATTAATGGAATGATATTTGCTGTTATATGGATAGTTTTGAAGTTAGAAATTAGTTTGTTTCGTTCAAAATACTTGAATTTGAATTTTTTTTTGTTTTTTTTTTAATTTTTTAAAATGATTATGTGCTACTGGGAAATTTAGTTTCACTTTTAATGTTTATACACTTTCATTTTATTAATATTAGATGTTTTAAGTTGATTTCATTGGATTTAAATTGTTTTATTATGATTTTTATCGATTTTGCTTGTGAAAAATTATTATTTTAACAACTATTAATTTTTTTTTTAATTTGAATTGTTTATTTATGTATTATATATGATGTTTCTCGATTTTGTTTGTTTCAGTTACAAATTCGTATTTTTAGTTAATTTCTTTTGAATTTAAATTATTTTTAGTTAATTTTTATCTATTTTTGATGCAATTTAATCGTTTATTCAAGTATTATACATGGCGTATGTCAACCCTACTTTTTTTAGTTGAAAATTCGTATTTTTGGCTAATTTTTTTATAAATTTCAATCATTTTCGTTTGTTCTCAACATTTTCCATAAATTCTAAACGTTTATTAAAGCATTTTAGATATTTTCTATCAAATTTTGTATGTTTTAATTAAAATTCAAACTTTCTTAATTAATTTCAACTAATTTTGTTAAATCTCCATTAGTTTTCAGTTATTTTCAATAAATTTGAATTATTTTACATTTATTATTATTTTTAGTTATTTTCCAACGAAGTTCAATTGTTTCCATAGACTTCTTACATAATTTTCACCATTTTTTCTTGTTTTAATTTAAAATTAGTATTTTTTATGATTTTAAATCTTTTTAAGTAATTTTCATCGTTCCAATAAACTTTTTACATAATTTTTATAAATATCAAATCGTTTTCTAGTTATTTCCAGTCAATTTTTAGTTATGATAATAAATTTCAACTGTTTTTAGTTAAATATTAACAGTTTTTTAGTTATTTTTAATTATTTCAGTTGTATCAAATTTGTTTTTACATGAATTTCATAAATTCTTATCGAATATCAAGATTTGTGATTAATTTTTAGCAATTTTACTAAATTTTAAAGGATTTTATTGGATTTCTAGTTAAATATTAACTATTTTTAGTTATTTTTAATTATTTCAGTTGTATCAAATTTGTTTTTACATGAATTTCATAAATTCTTATCGAATATCAAGATTTGTGATTAATTTTTAGCAATTTTACTAAATTTTAAAGGATTTTATTGGATTTCTAGTTAAATATTAACTATTTTTAGTTATTTTTAATTATTTCAGTTGTATCAAATTTGTTTTTACATGAATTTCATAAATTCTTATCGAATATCAAGATTTGTGATTAATTTTTAGCAATTTTACTAAATTTCAAAGGATTTTATTGAATTTTTAGTTAAATATTAACTATTTTTAGTTATTTTTAATACTTTTAAATGTATCAGTTTAGTCTTTACATGATTTCTATAAACTCTTATCAAATATTAATATATTTTATCAATTTTAGTTGCTTTGGAATGATTTTTAGCTATTTTACTCAATTTCTGTTGCTTTTATTCGATTTTTAGTTAGATACGAACTGTTTTTTAGTTATTTTCAATCATTTAAGTTGTATCCACATGATTTCTATAAATTTGAATTGAATATTATTATATACAATCAATTTTTGTTACTATCAGTTAATTTTTTAGTTATATTTATCAATATTAGCCACTTTTAGTTAATTTTTCAGTTAAATTCGATTTTTATTCATGCTCTCTTTTGTTTTTGCATTAATTTCACACAATCCTAGTATATTCAATTAAAACTCCCCGTGTCAAGTTAATTTTTAGTTATTTTAAATCGCTTTGATTGTTCTATTTATGCTTTTCATACGATATTCATAAATTTTGTTTAGTTTCATTAATTAATACCTTCGAAATAACAAATATTTTCATTGTACCGTTCAAAAAAATGATAAAATTCGTAGCTGTAATATTTTTCGTTTTTTTTTAAATTGAACGAATTCCAAATTACCCATAAAATGTTCGTTAATTAATTTTTTAGGAAATATTAATACAATTTTATATACAACAAATAGCTTTATTAATAAAGCGACCTAAAGCTGCACAAATATTCATGTTATAGATATTTCTATTCACGATACATAATTATAAATGTTAATTGAATCACCGAAATTACACCAACACCAATTATTAATTATACCACTAATCGAATATATTTATATAGTGAAAATTAGTTATTAGAATCGGAATATTACATAAAAATGTAGCGGAGTTTCATAAAAAAAAATAATTAAATACTACAAATTTTGTTAATTTTGTTACAATTATGACCAAACGACGCTAACACGGAACTCTCTAATGCACGTTGCTTTATAGAGATAATTCACTTTAAGTCATTTGCACCATAACTTTTGAATTAAGGAATTTTATTGTAGATCGAAGTCGAAGTAATTTCAGCGATTTAAATATATTAACATGGCACTGAATATAATAATAATTATTAAATATATAATTGTAGAAATTAATTGCATTTAAATAGATTGCACAAAATTTAAAAAAAAAAAAAAGTGAGTGAAATTATTAAAAATGTAAATATTTTTTTGTAAATATCAATAAAAAATATTTAAAAAAGTGTATTTTTTTTTAATTATATTTTTTATAACTCACTACTGATAATAATTTTAATCTTTTCATATAGTACTAATCTACTCAATGTTCTCAAAACGATTTGAGAAGAACCCGACAAAGTGTTTTATTTAGAGCATCATAAACATAAAAAGCGGAGCTATATAAAAGGGAATGTTATCAAATTATTAATAATCCTTTATATTTTTGTTAATAATTTGGTAATTATTTATTTTCGAATTTAATGAATTCTACCTTTGTGATTTTCTTGGGATCCGGCGTGCCGGTTTCCAAAATTTCAACCTTCTGATACGTGTTGGGCGAATTCAACCATCTACTGCGATCGTGTCCTTTTCTACCGCCTTCCAGTTTTCTCCAAAGTCTAATTCAAACAAAAATCAAAACTAAATCAAAATCGCAATACCAAATACGGGGGCTTCAGACAATAGAAATAAACACAAAACATGCTTACGAGGGTTGATTAAACAGAATACAAACGAAATACACAACTCAATATTTACGAGGGTTGATTAGATAGAAGAGAAACGAAATACACAACTCAATATATACGAGGGTTGAACGAATAGAAAAAAACTTGATATATATAAGGGTTAATTGATGTCTGATGTTTAAACGTAGAAACACAAATAAAAATACAAGAAATTTTCGGTAAAATAAGGTAAAACTTACCCTTGTCTGTATAGTTCTTCTTCTTCCAATAAATATCCGAGGGAGGAAACTGCCGGAGGTACTTCGACGTCGTTTTTTGGTTTCGGCGGTTCCCCTTTAACCAACGGATGCCTGTAAATGTAACCGGTCCTGAAACCGGCGTTGTCCAACATTCTCATAAGCGCTTCGAATTCGACGCCCCCTACTCGCCATTTTCTTTCAACTTTTCCTTCGAGAATGGAAGGTTGATCGGGTCTCGGTGTGCTTTCTGGTGCTTTGTGCGCCGAATCGTAAATTTTTTTTCTAACTTCGTCATTTATCAATATCAAATTATCAATACCGATTGGAAGTAATTTGAGCTGCGATTCCGACGCCAGTACGGTATTTCTGGCATTGAAGAAGGCTTCCTCGATCGTTTCTCCGCAACATAACGCCCCTTGGTTAGTCAACAACAACACTTTATTGATCGGTCCTAAGTTTCTAGCTAATTTGTCTTTTTCTTCCGGATCAAGTATACCGCCCAGGTACATATGTGTACTCACTTCGCCTGAAAAGAATTTTCTTTTAAAAAAAAAACAAACTTTTTATCAGAAATAAAGTATCAGAATCCAAAAACATACAACTTGGAAGAAGAGCTTGTCATGTACTTGATTTCTCTTTCATTTATTTCCAATTATTTCTTTTGTTTCTTCTGTTATCTTGGTTATCGCTTCTTTTAGGGCTTTTTTACTTCTTCCTATGTCAACTGTTTATGTCACAAACTGCACAGATATTCCTTAAAAGGTCCTTTCGATTACAGCCTGTTTTATTGATCCTTTTAGAGCTATTGATAGTGATTCTCTCTTTTTTCACTTCTATCAAACCTTCTATGGTTAGTTCTTTCATTTTGCAACTTCCCATTGTCATTTTTGTTGAATCGATAAGATTTATTGTCCATTCCATGTCAATTTCCCATCCTCACCAGTTTTTAGATTTGTGGGACTTCTCTAAACTCTGTCATACCATCTATTGCATCTTTCGTGTGTATTTGCATTTTGTAGAATCGTATTTTTCTGATACGTGAAGGATTCTTAAAGAAATTGCACAAATCCTTGATAATCCTTTGTTGGGATAGACAGTTTTTTGTCCGGAGGAAAATAACTGCACAATTTTTCGCTTCCACAGTTACTTCTTTCTTTTTTAAGCTTCCTTTTGTCATTTTTGTTGAATCGATAAGTTTTATTGTCCATTCCATGTCTATTTCACATCCTCGACTAGCTTTTACATTCTTGGGACTTCTCCAAATTCTGTCATACCATCTATTGCATCTTTCGTGTGTATTTGCCTTTTGCAGAATCGTATTTTTCTGATACGTCAAGGATTCTTAAAGAAATTGCACAAATCCTTGATAATCCTTTGTTGGGATAGACAGTTTTTTGTCCGGAGGAAAATAACTGCACAATTTTTCGCTTCCACAGTTACTTCTTTCTTTTTTAAGCTTCCTTTTGTCATTTTTGTTGAATCGATAAGTTTTATTGTCCATTCCATGTCTATTTCACATCCTCGACTAGCTTTTACATTCTTGGGACTTCTCCAAATTCTGTCATACCATCTACTGCATCTTTTGTGTGTATTTGCCTTTTGCAGAATCGTATTTTTCTGATACGTCAAGGATTCTTAAAGAAATTGCACAAATCCTTCATAATCCTTTGTTGGGATAGACAGTTTTTTGTCCGGAGGAAAATAACTGCACAATTTTTCACTTCCACAGTTACTTCTTTCTTTTTTAAGCTTCCCTTTGTCATTTTTGTTGAACCGATAAGTTTTATTGTACGTTCCATGTTTATTCCACATCGTGAAGGGTTCTTAAAGTAATTGTGCAAATCCTTGATAAGCCTTGCTGGGATAGATAGTCCTGTCACGTCCTTAGATTGTTGTTTGTTATTGGAGTGGTTTTGGCCTTTCTGCACCCATACCGATTGTACCAATCCGTGTTATTGATTCAAGACCTCATAGTTTGATTAGAAAAAGAGTTTTTCTTACCGATAACGACTGATTCTTGACTCAACGGCATGAGTCCTTGTTTGAGCGAAGAAACAGCAACGACAGAAGGCGTATGTACGTGGATGATGCATTTGATGTCTGGTCTGGCGGAATGTACGGCAGCGTGTAGCGAATAAGCCGTTATGTTAACGGAAAAATTTGTTGTGCCTTGTTCGATTACGGATCCTTGCATATCAACTTTGATTAAACTCGAAGCTGTCATTTCGTGAAACAACATACCGTAAGGATTTACCAAAAATTGTTCGTCGTCTTGATTCAATCTAAAACAAAAGTAAATATTTAAAAAATTTATGTTTTATTAAATTATGAATTTACCTGGCTGTGATGAGTGTACTTGAGCCGTAGGACCACCCGTACAAGTCTATTAACCTGTAAAGACAGGCCAGCTTACATCTGAGTATTTTTTCACCTTTGGCGTATCCCATAGCTTCGATTCCTCTAATATCATTGACGGGTATCACGCAACTAGAGCTTTTAAAGACGTTACCGCCTTGTCTATTCACTCCTACCATATCGGAGATTTGTTGCAAAAGACCGCTTGGACCAGAACCTAAAAACCCGAATCAAACAGTTTTCATATTCTATAGATAATAAAAATATTATCACAGACCATCTTTTAACTGCGAATCTAAAATCCTCTCGAGCTCCTCTCTGAATAATTTACTATTCATGATCATTTCGACCCTTTTTCTACGTTCCATTTCTCTAACGTCTGCGTCTATATCAACCGGTCGCATTTTGGCTTTTTCGTCGTCTTCTAAATCGGAAATACCGTTGGTTTGGGGCGGTTGCTCCGCCTGGCTCGTATCCGTCATTTTATTAGATCTATAACAATAAACAAATAAATAAATTCTTCATATACACTAAGTTCAACGTAAACAATAACCCTACTTTTAATTTAAATCACAGCACCGTCTATAGACCATTCTAGAACACGTGACTTTGACAAATCGGCCATTTTGTCAGAGTGAATATAAAGGGTGTCTCATACATAATATCGGTTTGCAATATTCATTGCTTTCATATTCGAAATATAGTCCATTGTATGTTATGTTTTTAACGTTCAGCTAGTTTTTCAAGACCTTGATAAAATCATTCTTCGAGCTTAGATGCAAAAACCTCTAATCGACGATTCGTTTAAATTTCGGTTAATTCCCCAAGGGAGTTCGATAATCAACGAATGCTGGTTCCCTTTTAACGTTACTTATGAGACACCCTCTAAATTATATGACCTTAAGCAGTTATAAAAAGTGCTGATACGATCAAAAAATGGAAATTATAGATAATTAGATATTACTAGATATTAGATAATACTCTGTTGGCCAAAATGGAAAAATGATAAACTACATCGCTCAGCACCCAATGACCAATTCATAACACAACAATAATGAGGCTTTTTTAAATAATTTACTTGAGATTAATAATTTAAAAATGAAAAACTCGCCAAAATTTACAAATATTCTAATGAGACTGTGTGCCGCCCATTAAATATGGCCGAACTGTCAATGACATCATTCTGAAATGGTCCAATTAAATACAATTAATAAATTGTAGAACACGTAGTAGCGCCATCTATTAAACAATGGTGAGTATACTAAATAAACAAAAAAATGTTATCTTATCTTTAATTATTTACTTATCTAATCAATTCAATTGCAATAAAAAATGATTTGTTCGATGCCGGCGGAACGTATCGTGCGAACAACTATCTGGTATTTATGCAGTCCATTAAAATAATTTATTTAATATTTATAATATATGCAAAACCGGTTTCCTTTTTTATCTGTGTTGGATGACTCACACTGCCAAGTTCAACTTACCCCAGGTCACAATTTTATACTTACTATTTACAACACTTACATTTCGTTTTCAAAAGTTATTATACAATAAATTTGAAAATTATAAACAAAAATTTCTATAAATATGAAATTGTTAAGGTTAGGATAGTTTATTTGGGAGGGGGAGACGAAAATTGAGAACAAATGGAAAACGAAATCGAAGCATACTTCTTGCTTGATAAACTCGAAACGGCATATTAAATTATCGATGAAATCTTCAAATTATTGTTATTTATCTTATAAACTAAACAACAGACAGTTTTCTATAAAAAAAAAGGTTGAACTTTCCTGTATTTATCAAAGAAGTGATGATTGCATTAACAATCTGTTTTTTTTTATATTAAAACTGATACGTCTAATCACTACTTATTTTATTTAGTTGATTCAGTGAGCTAAATTAATGAATTATATAAAATTAAAGTTGTTAACAGTGAAATAAATAAACATGTTAGTTGTTATTTGGTACCTAACCTCAAAATTCTTTACATTTTAAACGGTTAGCTTTGAGGAAATAATTATACAATTAGGTAGAGGCTAATATATTTTCACATTATTCGAATATAGGTTACTATAATTATCCATTCATATGTTTTTATTAATAATTCGAGGGCAATTCAAAAATTATACATTTTATTAATGACCTCGGTTACGTAGACTGAAAGTGCAGCTACAGTGTTGCCACAATTTAAAAGCTGAATGTAAAAATTGAACTAGAAAATGTAGTAGATTGTACCAACTTCAAATAATTTTAATAAAATTATAGAAAGATGTATAAACATAAGTTTAAATTAAATTTTTTTCCAAAAATGTTATAGACTGTGTCAATTATTATTTTAAGGTTGAAAAATTTACATAAAGTTTACCGATAAAATTAGCAATGCAGTACAAAAATCTCACGATCTAAATATAAATCAACTTGCTCTGTTTTCTAATTATTGTTACAATCTAGTACAATTTCTAGTTTATTTTATTAAACGAGAATATAAAATAACTTTATATTTGCGAACGCAGGGAAAATGTATTAGAAAAAAGGAAAAATGTACTAGCATATAAAATACACTAAAATTGTACAATTGTACTAGCTCTGGCAACACTGTTTGTGAAACGAAATCATCTATACACACACACACACACGTAGAGAGAGGGAAATGATGAGGTCACGAGTTGAATAGTCAATTTAACAAGTGACCTTTAAACCTACTCTATTCTATAGTGAGCTAGAACGGATAAAAAATATTAAAAATAACCATAAAACGAATAAATAACCCATGGTATTGCATAATTTACGTGTTTGGAAGAAGCCTATGAACTAAAGTTGATGCTGACGAGAAAATAAAATAAGCTCAGTGGTATCACTTGAAGTAATTATCCTAATGAGTAATGAAAATAGTTTAGCAATGTTTATCTTTTATTAATATTATTGTTTAGTTATTTGGTCATGATTATTAATAGAAATAAATAGATAAAAACCCGAAAGCAATAAAACGAAATGGAATTTTTCGTATATATCACTGCAACGAAAAGAAATATCTACACTGAATGATTATTCACCAACAGTTTATAAACTAGTTCCAAAAATAAGTTGTAATATTTCAAAAATCTGTATTATAATCGGATCCGTATGCTGAATTAAGTAAGTTCGAAAAAAAAAAGACACAAATAAAATTTTTTATATACAATTTCAGTATACGAGGTGTTTTTAAATACGAGGGTTGATACTTAAGTTTTGAAATATGACAACACTGATGTCAATATGTCAAAGCTGACATTGTCATTATAAAGTTTGACGTTTTTCATGGTGAACGTACTCAGAATGTGCTATTTCGTTGGTGACGTTTGACGTTCGTATCAAATTCTAAACCCTATTCATAAACTTGACACTCAGAATGTGCTATTTGAGTTATTTAGATATTTGAAACATTTATTTTGATGAATTAAATCACGAAAATGTTCACGTGATGATTTTCGACGAGGCCATTGCCGTTCGTTGGTGACGTTTGACGTTCGTATCAAATTCTAAACTTGACGTCGCTACTGTTAACCTAAAAATTTCGTTATTCACTTTGACGTATGTACTACTTTTTGTTTTGACGATATTTTTGTGTTGTTTTGTTTGTAATCCGGTATTTATGGTCGATATTAAGGAAAATAATAACAAAATAACAAAATCTAATAAGAAAAAGAATATGAGCAGGTTCGAAGTGATATCAATAAACAGAAGTCAAAAATCTAACGTCATACGTCAAAATCACGTGACAAAATGTGAAGTTTTTACGATTACAGTCGAATAATAACGATTTGTTCAAGAAGATAAACGAAATTCGTGAAAAACTAATAAATTTGAATAAAAAGATAACCAATCATAAATAAAATTAGGTCTGGAATGGAAAAAACCGAGAATTTCGGATTTTCCGGTGATCTGGCAACAGTAATAGTTTGAAGGGTCGATAAAAGATCGTGTTGCTTCGTTACCAAGGCAACGTACATTAACTGCGTTTTTTATTAGATCACGAACGTGAAAGTCTGAATGTCGCCGATTTTTTTGCGGTAGACGCATTTCAAATTCGACTTGTGTCGATACAGACTAAACCGTCGATTATTTTTATTCATAAAAAAAATACGAAACACATTATTATCAGTTGATAAAACTTATGGCATAAAAAAAATTCGAAAACTCATAACCTCACAATTTTTTTTGCATTGGAGCTTTAACAGTTTGAAACATTTTCATTACATATCATTTTCAAAGAAAGTTTTGGTTGATATTTTGCATTACAAAACTTTTTCGATTTTAAATTCGTTCAAATTTTTAAGAAAAAACAATCGCATGTTCAAAAAATCACTCATGCCACAATAATTGGAGCATCGAGCTGAAATTTAATACTTTTGAATCGAACCTCGTATATTTTTTCTCGTTATATTCAAAATAATAAACTTTCACTTTAAAATAAACATCAATTAATTAACGATTTCTTATTCAAAAGAGGATTTAATACTTTTGAATCGAACCTCGTATATTTTTTTCTCGTTATATTCAAAAATAAAAAAAAAATTAATTTTCACCTTAAAATGATCGTTAATTAATTAACGATTTCTTATTCAACGGTGGATTTAATACTTTTGAATCGAACCTCGTATATTTTTTCTCGTTATATTCAAAATAATATACTTTCACTTTAAAATAAACATCAATTAATTAACGATTTCTTATTCAAAAGAGGATTTAATACTTTTGAATCGAACCTCGTATATTTTTTTCTCGTTATATTCAAAAATAAAAAAAAATTAATTTTCACCTTAAAATGATCGTTAATTAATTAACGATTTCTTATTCAACGGTGGATTTAATACTTTTGAATCGAACCTCGTATATTTTTTCTCGTTATATTCAAAATAATAAACTTTCACTTTAAAATAAACATCAATTAATTAACGATTTCTTATTCAAAAGAGGATTTAATACTTTTGAATCGAACCTCGTATATTTTTTTCTCGTTATATTCAAAAATAAAAAAAAAATTAATTTTCACCTTAAAATGATTGTTAATTAATTAACGATTTCTTATTCAACGGTGGATTTAATACTTTTGCATCGAACCTCGTATAATAAATTTACACGTTAAAATTAAGTTTAGTGGATAACTTAACTAATGATTGTTTATTCAAACAAGTAAACAGAAAAATAAAATCTATTTATCCATGTTTACGTATTACAACCAAATATGATAAATAACGGGAAGCGGTTTCAATTTGCAATTGTTATCCTGTGATAAAATCGTTGAAAAATCAGTATTTCGATATCAATTCAAAAAAATAGTTTCCATTTTTATTTTTATTTTCGAGGTTATCTTTAATTGGTTTTCTTAAATCAACTTATAAGTAAGAAAAATAGGAATGTAAAAAGAATATCCAAACATGAGTTAACGAAGATATAGAAAGAACTGTAAAAAAAATGATCCAAGTGAAATGTCAACGACCCTGTTCCTTCATCGAACAATGCGATATCCATCAGTATCTATCGTTTCGTGTAATACCGAGTAAAACGAACGACCACTGCCTTCCAAACGTTCTCGACTTTCCGCTACCGACGCTACCACCACACCATATCTAACCGAATATATTCATTACCAATATATTTGGGTATTTATTTTTATTTTGATAAATAAATAAAGAAATTTCGTGGTTCTGAAATTATTTAGGATATAATAAAATCTTAAATCGTTACCGAATCGATTCTAAATCGATTCATCAACTCACATCAATTCGATTACACACAAATGTCATTGTCAAAATAAAATTATTTTTATGTAAATTTTTATACAGTTTGATATAAAAGGCTCAATAAAAATTTCTAGGTTGTTTTTTACGACCATTTTGATTCAAACTACATTATGAAAGTAACGAAATCGATTATAATTGTTAGAGAATGATTCTACGTAATTCATGGCCTATTTATATACACGTACACTACAATTTTATAATAACGGAATTATTTTCTGAAGATTTTTTAATTATAAATGCCGACGTGACGTTCGAGATAATATTAATACTAAAACTCTAATTATAGAGAGATGAATATAAATCATTCGTAATTATTGAAATTAAAAAATATTTCTAAAACAACGAA
This sequence comes from Diorhabda carinulata, assembly GCF_026250575.1. Classification (NCBI taxonomy): domain Eukaryota; kingdom Metazoa; phylum Arthropoda; class Insecta; order Coleoptera; family Chrysomelidae; genus Diorhabda; species Diorhabda carinulata. The sequence continues at coordinate 634,678 of NC_079468.1, forward strand.
ATTACATACACGAATTTGCTTTAAACCTTTTTGTATACAAGTTCATGTCTCTTGACCGTTTAATATCGCGTGGGAGTTCGAATGGCGGAACCAGTTATTGTTTCTCAAAAATTTACTTTACCGAAGACATAATGATTCATCCATATAATTATATAGGGTGGCACCACTCAAATTATAAAACAACGAGGTTAACAAATTAAATTTGTATTGTATTTGTTATGATCATTACCACAGTTTAAATACCAAATTTTATCTAAGACTATAGAAATATAATAAATTACCTACGATTTATCGAATATATCGAATACATAAAATCGATTGTCTTCTACACAAGACCAACTATAAGACATGCGTGATAGTTATTAATAGTAGAAAGAGATAACGATATAATTGACGTGAATAATTGATGATTTGATATTATCGCATTTTGAGGTTAAGTGAGCTTTGTTTACTGTGTTGTTTTTGGCGATTTTTTTGGATTGAATGTGTATTTATTGTTAAAATTAGTACTAATATAACTTTTTATTTAATTTTACATCGGTAAGTACGATTATCATCAACTTTTGACATTTTATAATACTTAAAATAACGAGACATTTTTATATAACGTTATTTGTTAATAAAATCTCCTCGATCTTTGTATTTGAAATGGATTATGCATATATATATATATAAAAACCACGTCTGTACGAGATAAATGTTTACGTTAGGAACGTGATAATCAGCGAAACTTGAAACTATATAGTCTACAGTGGGTTAATTGTTAATATCTGAATGCATCAGTTACGTTCCAACAAATTGCGCGCAATTATTTCATCGTTAACTTGTCATTTGTTATATAAAACCTACTTTTCAGAAAAAAAAGGTTATTTCTATACGAGGATTATATTTAATTTCGAAATTTCTTTATGATATTTCGCTTGGAAGTTCTGTAAGCGTAGTATGTATATAGAACAACAGATGGCGCTGTCGAATGACTTAATTGATCGTGATTTTAATTGTTTCTTATATAAACAGTTTCTGCAATTGATAATCGAAATACTACACAAATTATTCTAATTTTAAATTACGAAAAAGTCGTTAGAAAACAGAATTAACAGACTTGTTGTTGTTTATAAAAACTAGAACGACGTCCTCATAATTACATCAACTGACCAATAAAGTACATGTAGTTGCGTTTATGTCAAAAGAGAGAATCGATGTTTTTATGATCAAACCGTTAAATTTCCTTTGAAATACGAGGGGTGTTTGATAGAAAATTTACTACTTCTCGGCTTTTAATACGTTTCCACATAAACGAAAATTAGCAGATTGTCTGGGATATATAGAGGATGTCCCATAAATAATGTCAGTTTCTAATTTTAAAGAAAATTATGTTAGGTTATAAAATTTAACTCTTCGTCGAGATATTTTGCATCGTAACAGCCAAAATAATAGGTTTACGTAAAAAATGTATATAATCTTTTTCGTAGAGCTTTTTATGAGCTTCATTTTTTATTGGAAACTTTTTTCTGTAAAATCAATATTTTCTGAGATATTTAGGAAAATTGTTATAGATAGCTCTGTGGGTAAAGATCCTTTTATTTTATTCTTCCAAGCGCGGATCCAGGGGGGTCATGGTGGGTCATTACCCCCCCTCCTAAACCCTGATTAATTAACTTTGTTTTTTGTTTTAAAGTCGATAAGGAATTGAGGTTTAAAGTAAAAATTGCGTAAAATTCGTCATTATTCTGTCAAAAACGACGTAATTAACTTATATTTTGTGGGTAAAAGGCTTAAAATACCATGGTTTTTGGAGGGGGACTCGTCCTAATACTGATGACCCCCCCTTTGTCACGACCCTAGATCCGCCCTTGTATTCTTCTCTAATCAAGCGGATCCTAACCTAAAGTTACAACTATTTTCCAAAATATCTCCGAAAATATTGATTTTACAAAAAAAAGTTTCGAATGAAAAATGAAGCTTATAAAAAGCTCTACAATAAAGTTTTTATACATTTTTTACGTAAATCTATTATTTTAGCCGTTATACACTTAAGAGTAGATTCACTGGATTAAGGTTATGAAATTTAACTCTCGTCGAGATATTTTGTACCATAACAGCCAAAATAATAGGTTTACGTAAAAAATGTATATAAACTTTTTCGTAGAGCTTTTTATGAGCTTTATTTTTCATTTGAAACTTTTTTTTGTAAAATCAATATTTTCGGAGATATTTTGGAAAATAGTTGTAACTTTAGGTTAGGATCCCCTTGATTAGAGAACAATAAAATAAAACGATCTTTACCGACAAAGCCATCTATAACATATTCTTTTAAGAAAAAAGTTCCGAAAAGATGAATCTGATTTTGTCGAAAATTCGTCAAAAGTTATCCTTGATTAGACAAGATAATCCCTAAAAGGGTTTTTTAGCGCCAAAACCTTGTTCCCCCTATAACAATTCTCTTAAATATCTCCGAACATATTGATCTTACAGAAAAAAGTTTCAAATAAAAAATAAAGCTCATAAAAAGCTCTACAAAAAAGTTTTTATACATTTTTTACGCAAATGTATTATTTTAGCCGTTATACACTTGGAGGAAATTCACTGGGGTAAATTTAATAATTTGATTCCTGTCAAGATATTTTATATCATAACGGCTAAAATAATACATTTACGTAAAAAATGTATATAAACTTTTTTGTAGAGCTTTTTATGAGCTTTATTTTTTATTTGAAACTTTTTTCTGCAAAATCAATATTTTCCGAGATATTTAGGAAAATTGTTATAGAAGACTCTATTCTTCTCTGACCTAACGTTACAACTATTTTCCTAAATATTTCCGAAAATATTAATTTTACAGAAAAAAGTTTCAAACAAAAAATGAAGCTCTTAAAAAGCTCTACAAAAAAGGTTTTCTAAGTTTTTTACGTAAATCTATTATTTTAGCTGTTATACACTTAAGAGTAGATTCACTGGATTAAGGTCATGAAATTTAACTCTTGTCGAGATATTTTGAATCATAACAGCCAAAATAATAGGTTTACGTAAAAAATGTATATAATCTTTTTCGTAGAGCTTTTTATGAGCTTCATTTTTCATTTGAAACTTTTTTCTGTAAAATCAATATTTTCTGAAATATTTTGGAAAATTGTTATAGGGTGACGGTAAAAAACCTTTTTAGGGATTATCTTGTCTAATCAAGGATAACTTTTGACGAATTTTCGACAAAATCAGATTCATCTTTTCAGAAATTTATTCTTGAAAGAAAATAATAATCAAAAAATTCATTTTTATTCATGTTAGTATTAAAAATATATCACGTCACATACGTATGAATAAATTTTTGATGAATTCTGTTTCCAAAATATCGTTTAAATCCTTTTTTATCTCCACTCCGATAAAAACTAACGATTCTAAATTATTGTGTAGTTTCGACACGCATAGTTTTTATCTAGTCACTAATTATATTTCGATTTAGTGGGGTATCTCGTACACATTTTCAAGTTTATCATTATTGACACGTCAACCAGTAGTTCATTCAACTCTATGACAATACCCTCGTATGTATCGGTTGATAGAACAAATAAAAAAGGGGAGAGGGTGAAAAACACTGGAAATTTGGGTACAATCTAGAAAATAAACATCAGACTTCAACGCCAAAGCTAAATATTTCACTTTAACATTTTATAACGTGGATGGCCGAGTTTTTTTCGTGTTTTTTTTTGAAATTATATTCAAATACGAAATTCTGAATCATAATTTTCGATCAGCGGACTGAATAGGGTGGACCTGGTTCAAAACACCGTTCCATCTGCCGGTAAAGTCTTGGTGTAGATTTTTTGGGATAATTTTCAAAAATTATCTTGGAAAAGAATAAATAATCAAGAAGAAGAAGAAATCAAGCAAAAACTGCCGCGTTTGGCTAAGAAGAAAGTGTCGATTCGTCAAGATAATGCACCAACTCGACAGACTTAGCCCCCCCTTGGATTATTTCCTATTCCCAGACTAAAAAAAAAACCTTCGTGGTTAAATATTAAAAATGAAGAGGTGATGTTGCAGTTAAAGGCTATTTCGAGAATTTATTGACGTTTTTTTACAAAAATTTTCGTGTTGGCCCAGATACCGGGACTTTTGGAACCATTTAAATCCGTCCGAAAAGTCGGTTTACGCGTGGGGTTTCCGCTAAGCTACATCGAGATGTTAAATCACTAAACAACACCCTTAACAGACAAATTCGTACAATTTTCAGTTCTATACGAATCGTGTGCATCCATTATCTATTTTTTGAGTGCCATTTGCAAATTCAAGCACCAGATTACTTGTGGGTCGTCGATTCGGACTGGTGGCGGTTCACCAGGTCATCGATATGCCTTGAAGGGGTGTTTCGGATTCTAATAAATCTTGGTAGAGAGTATCCGGACTTCTGGAGCCTTTTTTGCTTTGTGGAAATCTTATCTTGGGTTAGAGGGAACATTGGGCGAGGTTAATTCAAAAAAAAAAAATTGTAAATTTTGCTTTAAACGAATTAATCTACACACAAAAAGGAAAATATTTTGTGTTTCCAATGAGGTTTTTTAAAACTAAACTAACAGAAGTTTTTTATCGCCGTAATTTTTAAAGAAAATTGATTTAAATCGGTCGATTTTTCACTGTACTATAAAATTATCCACTAATACATTTTTTCTTCATCGTACGTCGATTTGTCGCCTATTTCACTACACCCCGTATGTCGAATGTCTCCCTTATTTCATAAATTCTCTTGAGGTCAAATAAATCAAGTAAATCTTTTCTGAATTATCTCAAATTATGAAATATTTTTGAAAAAAATTAGGTAAAACGCTTCGTCACAATTTTATTTCTTTTAAAATCTCTACAAACTGGCCTAGTATAATAACATCTACCGTTTAACCTTTCTTATATTCAGTTACAGTTAGAACGGAAAAAAAATTATTATACCAACAAGTTTATTTAGTACTTTTTAAACGTTATGTTGTACCGTTGGTTTATTTTCCCAGAAAGACTATTTTATCTGAAAGTTATTCGTTCTGTATTCATTTAGTTGCGTTTCGAGTGTTCCGTGTAATGAAAATGACAGTTCCGTACTGCGAAACACTTTCGGGACGTTCTGGAGTACACAACAATAACTTCCTTAAATGTGACAGTTGACAGTTTCATTTCGATGATTTTGCGTAACCTTAAATCTTTTATCCGAAGTTTTGTCTGAATGAAAACATTGCAAATATCATTTAAGTACATTATATTGTTCAATAAATAAAATGAAATTTAAGTCCGTGGCATACAAATAACTATTACGCAATTACAAAAATATCAAAAATGGCCCTTTTTAACAAAAAAAAATATAATTTCCATCAAAGCAGAGCCCCCAAATCATTATATACAAGAGAATGAAAATTCCCCGGTGGTGGTTATACGAAAAAAACAAGGCAAAATGACTTTAATTTGGTTCTGATACCGGATATAGAACCAAGTTAGAAATTGACGTAAACAAAAAGAAAAACCACCGTTAAATTTGAGTTTTCTTGTACCCAGCCGACTGTTTGTTGTATAAACACTCAGCACCTACAAATCCCAACAGCTTTTCACTCAGAAAAGTCATTTTTCAGGGTATTCCCAACTGCAAACTACATTAGAACATTGAGGTTATGTTTTTGACGTTCGGCGCGTAAAAAGTAGGTTAACTTCGACGTCAAGATGGCGTCAAATGAGAAAATGATTCTTTATATTCCGCTAAATTTGAGTTTTCTTGTACACAACCGACTGTTTGCTGTATAAACACTTCTGAGTAGCTACAAATTCCCGTTTTTTATTTAAAAAAATCATTTTTCAGGGTATTTGCAACTACAAACTAAATTAGAGAAGTGAGGTTATGTTTTTGACGTTCGGCGCTTAAAAAGTTGGTTAACTTCGACGTCAAGATGGCGTCAAATGAGAAAATGATTCTTTATATTCCGCTAAATTTGAGTTTTCTTGTACACAACCGACTGTTTGCTGTATAAACACTCATGAGCGGCTATAAATTCCAGTTTTTTTATTAAAAAAGTCATTTTTCAGGGTATTTGCAACTACAAACTAAATTAGAGAAGTGAGGTTATGTTTTTGACGTTCGGCGCTTAAAAAGTTGGTTAACTTCGACGTCAAGATGGCGTCAAATGAGAAAATGATTCCATATATTCCGCTAAATAAGAGTGTTTTCCGGAAAAATCATAGTATTTAAGGTAAACGAACTTTAGCATGTGATCGATTCCAAAACAAACAAAAAATATATTTAATTTAGTCGTTGTTTAATTTTGTCCCCGCGAGTTTAATGAAAAAAAAAAAAGTCACGGAATTTGTTGTTTGGCATCATTCCAAAACGAAATTCGACGAAGGTGGTTTTAGTATCCGTAATTACCAGATGTTGACGACTTTTGACATTTCATACTCGATATATTTCCGAGCGTTTTTATATTTTTTCACTATTTAAACCTTCTCCGGACTTCTCAAGACCGAAATTAGTCAAATCCGTCCAGCCGTCGTCGTGTTTTAGCGTACACCAATTCATTTATATGTTATGTGGAATTTCCATTTAGGGAAGGGCTTATTTATATCATTTTTTTTTTCACCCAAAGGTGTGTAATAGTTCTATTTAAACGTTCCCTATGCCATCCAGAACGGATAACTATTTTTAACCCAATTAGGGTAAAACGAAAGGGTGTTGTTTTCGTAATATACTTCGCTAGACACACCGAATTACGTTTACATCCTTTAGGGAGAACATCGACATGTTAATACGTCCATATAAACAGTTTAATGCCTTGTTTGTCCTACTAAATGTCTTTCTTCCTTCTGTAAATTCCATTATATAGTTTTATGAATTATCCAATCGATTTAAGCGACGCTGTATTGTAAAAAAAAAGTCGTCGTTTACGAAAATCCATTGTGTCCAATAAGATTTTTAATTATCCAGATCGTAGATGATTAAAATGCACCTTAGACGGCGGTAGTTGCTGGAAAAATATTAAAATCCGTACAGCGTACGCTTCAAATTATATTTTTCTACGTTATTGAACATAACCTCAACTGTAACATTCCGTTATGCATCGAAGCCACGTCTACGATCCACGATTAAGGACCAGAACCCAGCTTGCAAGTCTAGCTCGGTAGAGATTGATAGAGACAACTAAAAAGGGCCTGTTGGTGCGTGGAGACTAACGAAACCGTCGACCACGTCTTCTGTGTACGCCTAGTAGTCATACGAACACTTGGACAAGCCTCTCGACTTGCCCGATGACGACAAAGGGTTCGAGCCGAAGCTCCCGATCGGGTTTACGAGGGACATCGGCCTTTAGTAACGTCGCGGGCCTATCCGAAGACCATTTGGTCGTATAACGAAGAAATCAGTCGGTTCTCGCAAGTTTTAACTTGTCGCGCTCATATAAAGTAAACAAAAAACGGGCGCTGGAATTTGTTAACGCGGTCGTGAATAAAACAGTCGATAAATTTAAAAATTTCTATTTCTCTCTCTCTTAATGTGTATAGCGTTTTCTAACGGTTGGGCTTTAAGGGAATAATGTCTTTGCAATTCCTCGATTTCCTTCTCCATGGCGGTATCCAACAATTCGAATCTCTCCTTCAATTCCTCGTAGCCGAGATCTTTAAGGAAATTGAAATTGCAATCCGCCGGTCTGATTCGTTCCAATTTGACGTCCAACGGTTCTTCGGTGTAACCGCGTGAGGAAACCATCTGCGCTACGGACGGACCAGCGGAAGACGAGGACGCGACGCCTCGTCGCGCCGAAGAAAAATCCCCGTCGGCGTTCGGTTTATCGAAATGTTCCAAAAAAGGCGGTTTATATTTTCTCGTTTCCGGCGATTTCATCGTTCCTTCGATATCTTCGTCGTCGTCGCTGTTGATAACAACCATAGTACCTAAATCGGATTGTACGGTAATCATAGTACCGCTTTGGCTGGGCACTTTGTTAGGTACTAGAGTAGCTTCGGATTCGTTTTGTTCGAGTATCGATCCGACCAAAGGCATTCTGGTGTATTTTTGATTTTTTCTTATTTCGCACGCTTCCGAAATCATCTGATTTAAAACGGCGGGTCCTTTCGATTTTTGTAAAAACACGTGATTTATAAGTTCCGTAGCCGAAGCTCGATCGCAAGGGTTTTTCACCAAACACACGCTGACGAAATCTATAAATTCGGCCGTCCATCTATCGGGATCTCGAAAAGACGGCGGCGGTTTGGTGGGTATCATGAAAACGGCCCTCATCGGATGAATATCGGCGTAAGGCGGTTTCCCTTCGGCCATTTCCAAAGCGGTTATACCGATACTCCAAATATCGGCGACGCAATCGTATCCAATTTCCAATATTATTTCGGGGGCCATCCAAAACGGCGAACCTATAACCGTGTTTCGTTTCGATATGGTTTCGGTTAATTGACCGGCTACGCCGAAATCGGCCAGTTTGGCGTGTCCGTCGGTATTTAATAGAATATTACCGGCTTTTATATCTCTATGAATTTTTCTATTAGCGTGGAGGTATTCCAAACCTTTGAGGGCATCGGAAAGTATGGTGGCGATTTCGCATTCCGTCAAAGTTTTCTTTCTCAATCTTATTATATCGGAAACGGATCCGGCTCCGCAATATTCCATGATTATCCACAAATCGGTATTTTTGAAATAACTTCCGTAATATTTAACCACGTACGGACTATCGCACTGTTGCATTATCGATATTTCTTTTATAATTTCGTGAAGATCGGTATCTAACGGTACTTGTTTTATCGCAACTATGTTGCCGGATTCCTTGTGGAGAGCCTTGAACACGCTCCCGTACGACCCTTCGCCCAACTTGCATATTATGTCGAAAACTTCTTCGGGTTGGCGCGTCAAACTTTCTTCGGACAACATCTTTAATTTGTTCGCCGCCATGACCGGGTAGGTACCTGGAAAGATGAAGCTCCAAACAATATATCAAGAGACGAACTGTTTTTCTTTCAATTTCATATTATAGACTCGAACACAAAACTTTATTATCGATATTTACAATCGCTTCCGACAGATCAAAACCGATTTTGGTTATACCCCGACACAACCAAATGGTTTTTATTCGAAACCAAATACAATGCCGACCTAAATCTACTCCAAGATACCCTGAAGGAGATTAAACCGACCAGGCGCTTCCGTTGTCTACGGTTTCATCCTTCTCCACGCACCAAAAACACTCCGGATCGTCCGTGATGACCATGGTGTCTTAGATGATGGTATCCGGTGATTTCGCGCCTTTTTAGTTGGAGGTGTTGCGAGCTGACGCGATGGTTACATCAAGGATGGGTTCTGGATCCACCCATCCTTCACAGGATTCCGCGAAACTAGGCGAAGCACGATAAATACCAGAGGAATGTTAGGCCGTGATGCATGTCCTGGCAATCTGCCAAAGGCGTTCCGTTATTAAAATAACTGGCAACAAAAGTTTGAAGCAACTATTGAGGTTACAAAAAAACTTGTAGGAAACCAGTCTTCAATACAATTTGTAATAAATCATTTTGAAATTCCGATATATAAATCTTTTAATCTAAAACCACGTGAAAAAACGCGTCCTTAGTCCCTTCAGGTCGATAATGTAGAACTCTACTCGTTGGTAGACAAAGCTGGAAGGGACTTCAAACGAATTTTTTCCAATCAGGGAAAAATTTGTGCTATTTTAAGGTAATTTTTTTTTTATAAAAAATCAGGTGACATGATTCAAAAAAATTATCAAAAACGCATATAGATAACGTCTATCTATTTGTATATATATACATATATCTTATTTATTTAATGAAAAATAAGTTTGTATTTGAGATAAGATTATATATCAATTAATTTTGTCTCTGAGTATATTAAAACTCATCATCTAAAACAAATCACAACGTAACAAAAACCTGATAACTTCACTTACCTGTTTTATACTGAATTTTCCCACCAATAAACCTTCTCCCGCGTAAATTAATTTTAGCGGGAAAACTATATAGTGAAGATTCCCGCCAACGAATTAATTTTCGCGCCAAAAGTTTTATTGGTGGAAAAAATAATATAATACTGGTAAGTCAAGTTTCAAATTACCTTAACATTTAGAACCACACTGTCTTCCTCGCGTTTTTATAACTTGGTTTTCAAAACGCTCATAGATAATGACACTTGCAACAACCATAGAACTTAATCTTAACAATTCCATCGAAATAATTATCTGAGTATTAGATGAAACTACAATTCATAAGTTGGTAACCGTGTGGCATGATTAGTGACAATTACGATCATAGAACTAAATCTCAACAATTCCATCGGTGTAAAAAATGTGATTCTGGCTATTCACATTATTTTCGTGAAGCGAAACTTCAATAATGTTTTTATTGAAAAATTAATTTCGTATTCAATTCAAGGTCATATGTTTGAAATTAATATTCAATTGATTGAATCGAGAATAGAAATCAAAATGTCCTTTATCAATTCTAATAATTAAAACCAATATTCAACGTTCGATTATTCGAAATTAGAAAAAATAATCTCGACTTTGTACGACTACTACTAAGTAATTTACTGAAATCAATGGAAAAATATATGTACTTAAATTAACCTCAAAAACATAGTGGAATGAGATAACACTGTGACACTTGAGGAATCAAAACTCGAGTAAAAAATTATTTTGTTAATTAGGTGATTTCACTAACATAGATAAAACATTCCAAGTATTTTAAACAAAACAATTTACTTTTTGTTCGTAAATTGGTTTTTCGATAAAAAGGTTATCAACGCGTCCGATAATTAAAAAAAAATCTATTACACAAATTATATAACAGCATTTTAAAATTTACCAACACCTTTGTGCAACTGTACACATTAAACAACTTTCATGAGTGAAGATGAGATCATCGTCTATACATAAGTCAATTTAAAAAGAACCAACCAAAAATTCCCTTCAATATAAATCAACTAATATGATGTTAAAAACGAAATTATAATAATAAATATATCGTTATTTAATTATTGTACAATTTTATTTTACTCAACATCGATTTTTAACCCTCAATAAACTAGTAAATATGATATAACTATATATATAATCATAAAAGTTGAAAGTATTAAGTCTGTGGCCTAATTTTCCCGTCTAGACTATTGAATCGATTACTTTCCTCATAGAAACAGTTAAAAATGACTATATTGTAACAAACAATAGAAATGGGGCCCGAATATTGCGGATGAACGGACAGGTGAAGTGACACACCCCTGATATAACTTGTCAAAATTAAAATCGTAAATAACGTAAGCCATATATGATCAACGGCAATCTCGTTATAATTATATTTCAATTAAAAAACTTACCGTATTATTTTTTAAAGCAGAATGATTATTCGCCGCTTTCGACGATTCTCCGGGGACTCGATCGGCGATTGCTTCGCCAATAATTTGATAGGTGTTAAAACTAATCACTGATGCTATAAGAGGATACGCCTCATACGATCCAACGATATCACAAATTTAGATAATAAATTGATGCGGCATTCGTTTTTAAGTTTATATAAAACACTTAAATCTATAAATTAGCACATAAAAGTCATTCGGTCCGCGTACCAACACCAGTTTCCTCCATACACCACTCTTCTATCTAGAAACACCAAACACCTCTGACGGTTTGCTGCCTTGTTGCGCTGGCGCAATTGAAAACCAAAAATAATTCAATAATTGCTACGTTGTCGTTTCGCGAAAAATAGTAAAAATAGTAAAAGTCTTCAATAAAAAAAATGAATATAATAAACTGATTATTTAAAATATAATAATCAACGATTACAAATTTTAATTATGATTCTAATGAAATAAACATTTGATCAACTGAATTCTTATAAAAATAATGGAATTATTAGATACGTTTTTCTTTACAGTTAAAATTATATTTGAAATATATTTTCAATTTTGATAAAAAATGTAGTTATTTCTTTATTTAAAATGAGTCAATAAAGAAAAAAAAACTTTTATGCCGAAATATGGCAACATGATTTTATTCCATTCCATAATCGTGGATGCTTCAAGCGATTTTAAACCTTTTTGCAACTAGCTATAAGTGTCAGAATCTAATATAGTATTCTTAAAACGTTACTTGGACATCAGCGCTTCCGCGTAAAAAACTGCAACTAAATTTAGTATTTTCCGACATTTTTATGTAGTGGTTAGATGTCAAAATAAAATTCATAAAAATATTAAGCAAAAAAAAAGTTTTTGAATTGTCTTCAGTAACAAGGTATTTCTAAACTATTTTATGCTAATTGTGATTTAAAAAATTACTTTTTTTACTTTATTTTAGTTTGAAAAATGCGAAGAAGTAGGTCAAAATCTCCTGGTCCTAGTAGAAGAAGGGAAAGAGATAGAGAACGAGATAAAGAAAGGGACAGAGATAGGGACAAGGATAAGGAACGACATAGACGCAAGAGATCGAGGGATAGGTCGCGAGACAGGGATAGGAGACGCCATTCTTCTGAAAGGGGTGACAGGAGATATTCACGTTCAAGGTCTAGGTAAGTGGTTTTTTCGTACTAAATTTCATAAAATTTGAGATTAAAGTTTATTCCCAGGTATAAATATTTTAAATTCCCTTCATTTCGTCGAAATTTAATTATTATTTGCTAGTTTTGGAAAAATAAACAAAATTTATAAATGTTTTGTTAAGGCTAGTCTACAGGATAACAGTGGTTAAAATGATTTGGTAGAAATAAAGTTTAATATACTTCTAATTGTAAAAAAAAATGTTTTTATGATACATTTAGGTTAACAACTATTTATATAGCTTGTTGATTTCCTATGTTTATTAATTGGTGTTAATGATCTACGGTAACCAGAAGCTCCAGTTATTTTTCATGCCGAAATTAGTAGTTTTATCGCCCCATATCAATATTTGTAGGTCACCGGCAGATAGACGGACGAAACGAAATTCTTTACCAGATAGACCGGTAGTGACAGCAGCAGATTTAGAAGGAAAAACAGCAGAAGAACAGGAAATGATGAGGATAATGGGTTTTTGTAATTTTGATACGACTAAAGGTAAAAAAGTTGGTGGTAACGATGTAGGAGCTGTACATGTTATACTAAAAAGAAAATATAGACAGTACATGAATCGGAAAGGCGGGTTTAACAGACCTCTAGATTTCGTAGCTTAATAAGACCATGTGATGTTATTGTAGGGCATTTATTTGAATTTGAACAACCGATACCTCATCTTAGTAACCTCTTATTACAGTTTTTATATAACACATATTTATACCTCCGATATTTTCAGGTTTTTAATTGAAATATTATAGTAAGTCGTAATTGATGCATATATTTCATTTCGGTTTTTGTTTTGAAAACTTGTTACTATATAATTCAATTTAGTCATAAGTACACGGTAAAAACATTTTAATAAATTTGTTAAATTGTTTTATACAATAGTTAACACTTACGGTTTGTTCAATTGATACTATTTCTCATATTATGTATAATAATTAATATCTTAATTTGTTAATTTATATTTTTTAACAAATAAAATTGAAAAGACTGATTCTTGAGTTGTTTTATATCAAAATAGTTTAGAAAAGTGTATAAAAAGCAGTTTATTTGACAGATTTACATGAGTACTGAAAAATTAAAGAATTAAATGAAGTAAAATTATAAGTTTAAAACAAATAACTGACATTAAAACATCTAGAAATGTTATTTGACACCACGAAATCCCTAATTGAGTGTATAAATTTCTCATTGAGGAATTGTAATCCAAATGATCCAACTGTGGATGTACACAGTAATCGTGGAGTAGAGGGAAACGGAATAGCTATAAACTTAGGGACAAATAAACGGTTTACAGGACCTTAACCATATTGTGGTATAAACAACAAATATAGAGAAAATACTGGAAAAAATAGGGGTGAAATCAGTTACTGGGACAATCTACTAGGGTTTAGACAGGCAAAGACATTCCTGGGAAACTATACGAATACAAACCGGAGTCCTATTGGGATACTGTCGCCTCAATCAACACCTGAAGACTCTAGTTTTAACAGATCCTGTTGCGCTGAGGAGGAAACGTTTATATACATTCCCTCGAAGTGTGAGACACTATGGAATTCCTGAGGCCTACACATGGGAGCGTAAAAAATAGAATATGACAATCTCTGGTAGTCACATCCTGAAATTTCTGAGAGGGATTAATATATCAACTGTAAATATCAAAGATCCCATATATTGCAGCAAAAAAGGAAGATTTAATAGATCCTTTGGGTCCTGGTGTACTTAATATTCATGGATACGTAATCATATGGTTGGCTGTTGAAAAACCGAAAATTTTGAGTGGGAATGGCACAAAAAAGTAAACTAGGAAAAATGAACTATGGTTGCATCCCATTAAAATTTTAATATTTAATTGAAGGAATTATGAAATATCTCATTTTCGATGTGGAAAATGAGATATCATCAAGAAAATCATTAAAAACACCTGAAACATACAGTTTTTTACATTTAATAATTTTCTTTAATCAAAATTATGGCATTATAATTGAGATTAAACAACATTCATTTTTCTCAGTGTAATATTAATGTTTGTTTTTTACTGTTTTACTATAAATAATGACGTGAAATATAAAACAAGTGGAAAAGCGATTGTCAAACTAATACATTGTAACATGTATAATTGGTTGTCTACATAATAAACGTAGAGTATAACTGGATGCATAATAAACAAACATTGAGTGTAGAACTGGTTGCCGAATTAATTCATTTCAAGTGTAAAACTGGTTGCCAAACTAATATATTATATGTATCATTGGTTGTCTATATAATAAACGTAGAGTATAACTGGATGCATAATTAACAAACAGTAAGCGTAGAATTGGTTGTCGAATTAAATCACTTTGAGTGTAAAACTGGTTGCCAAACTAATATATTATAATAGGATGCATAATAAACATTAAGTGTAGAACTAGTTGCCGAACTATTCCACATTAAGTGTACAACTGGTTGCCTAGCCTATTCACAAAACTGTACACCTGGTTGCCTGCCGTAAGGTCCTCCTGCATATTATTAGATATGATAAAAATTTAGTATAAGATCCAATTATTCTGATTCTTTTTGATAAAATAAAACAGTGTAATCGGTAAAATTTAATATTTATTATATAAACAAAGTAACAAAATACAAGTAAGGTAACGTTTTATCGTTTAACTTTCTTCTTCGGTCTTTGATCAGTTTCTTCATCTACACTTTCTTCGCTTCTCTCATTATCTTCAATCTTCGATTCTTCGTGACTCGTTCTGGATTCGTCGTTACTAGTTTTGGAATCGTCCAAACTGGATTTGGTTACATCGATAACCGATTCGTTTCCTTCGTTTTCTCCGTTAAGGGCTTCGTTCAATCTCATGATTCTAAAGTCCCTCACGGTTCCTTGCGCCATATATTTCGACATATCAACTTTGGTTTTATTGGATAATTGGATAATGCATTTGCTGAATTGTTCCATTTCGTAGATAGTTTTCGGTAATAATCTAGTTTCGCGGAGGACTTTCGATTTCAATGTGCTCGCGTCGGCGGTTTTCCTTTTGTTATCTTGCGTAGCTTTCGTCGATTCTTTTTGATTCTCCTCCAAGTGCGGAATAAATTTGTAAATAGCCGGCGCTAGTTGTTTACCGGCCAGCTTCACTAACCTCTCAAATCTACAATAAATAAATAAATACTCAAGTAAGATTCGATTTATTGATTTCCCTAGAAAAAATTTTCCCTACATTTGGCAACAGCGTAATAATCGTATCGATATTGCTCCGATTCATAGAACAATAACTATAACTGACAGATACGACAACATGGCGGCGTTTCCTAATGGCAACTGCGGTGTTGACAAACGTAGTTTTTTTTCTTCGAAATGTGATGTTTTTGCATTATAATCACAACTTACCTCGCACTTTGGAAAACTAGATTGATTTTCGACGACCTTGTATTAAAATATTTAGTCAAAGAACTAAGCGTGCCGAATAAGGATATGACGTTCTTAAAAATGGCTTCCGATAAATTTCCGGGCGAAATCAGAAGATTAGTGAGATTCGTTAGAATGGTTACGACGAAACACAATTGACAACAAACCCCGCGTTCTTTCGTTTTCATATTTTCCTTTCCTGAAAATTCGAATTTCAACAAAAAAAAAATATATTCAAAGAAAAAAAAATTACTATTATCGTTAGTTTCTTCTCCGGGGTAGCTCATGATGTAATATTCCGATTTCAATCGTCCCACGACTGCATCGATATCTTCCAGGACCGTCTTCAGAGAATTACATAACGATAATAATATATTATTCACGCTAGCTTCGTTTACGATCTTGAAAGTTTCCCGAACGTGTTCTTCCTAAGGGAAATAAAAACGTTTTCACCAAGTGTAGAGGTGTGATAGACACAATTACTTACTTCTGTTATAACTCCGATAACGTCGCCAAGACTAACCGAAATACTCTCGAACAAAGTCAAACTAACTTTGTATTTCATATGAATCTCGAATAATAAATTAATAAAAGAAGAGGAATTTTTCATTGTGAGGGTGTTGTTGTACGCGAAATTTTTCAACCAATCCAACATCTGGAAATTTTTTTTTAAATTTGAATTTAAAACGTCTCAAACTATCATAAAAACACTGGATAATTAATTAATCAATTTCGTAACCGTCCCCTGTATAATTAAATTTAAATATCACTATGACAAAATGGGCCGTTACGGATCTGTCTTAGTATTTAACGATACGATACGAAAAAGTAGCGAAAATCGACAGCTTGAAAATTGACAACGTGGCAAATGTTTAACAAATCCAACAACTGAAAATACATTTTTTTTTTTCAAATTTTAATATTAAAATTACAAAGTTTTTTAAAAAAAACGACTCAAACTACCAACAAAAACACTAGATAATTAATTTCGTAACCGTCCCCTGTATAATTAAATTTAAATATCACTATGACAAAATGGGCCGTTACGGATCTGTCTTAGTATTTAACGATACGATACGAAGAAATAACAGAAATCGACAATGGGAAAATTGACAACGTGGCATTATTGTTAGTAAGTTTATTAGATAAATGAATAGAAATATTTTAATACCTGTACTGATAGAGAGGTACTGATGTTAGGTGATAGATTCATTAGAGAAGATAGAGTATTGACGGCTATCAATGAGATTTTTTTCAATTCAGGATCGTCGACGGCTTCTTCTTCGCCGTTCTCAAACATTTTTTCATAAATTTCGACTATAACCGTCAACGATGTTACTATATCTTCATTTTTATCATCAGAAACTGGAAATTATAATAATTTACATTCATCATTTATTGATTAAAAAATTTTAATAACAAAAAAAAAGCTTAAGAGTTGACAACGCTGCGTTGAGTGTTGAAAACAAACGTGACCAATTAAATTTGTTTTCACTGGTCACATGATATTAATCACATTTGGTTTTGGGACATAGATGGGGTTAAATATTTAAATAAAATTTTGAGTATTTGTGGGACGTGTATACTTTTAGAAAAGAACCTAAAATGAGGCAAATCTTGGTCAGCAAGACCGAGGTGGGGTCGATTTTATTGGTGTTGGAATGTTTTCTTTTGATATTGGACTCGATCAGCGTGCATCCACCACCATGCAATTAAGAAAACTGAGAAACCGGAAATCGGATATGAACATCTAACGACGGCGGACGGAGAATGGAGCGCCAAGTTTATGAATTTTTAAAATAATATTGGCGGGAATGGAAAAATGTGAATAAGAGATAATATCTGCAATTTTTAAGAATTAGTGAAACTTTTGAAAACATATTTCAAAGGTAATTATTAATAATAAATACATAAAACCCATATTTTAAAATAATTAAACATAAACTATAATAAACAGGAAAGAATTGACATTAATTTAAAAAAAAACATCCAATGTTGTCACGTTCAACTTTTTTTCAGGGATTATAGGGAAATTTTTAATAATGTTCATATTAATAGTAATTAGTATTTTTCAGCAATTGATATACATACAAAATTTTATTTAGCTTTAAATTATAAAAAATTATTATTAACCCGATAAAAAGTATTAAATATAATTTTTAAAAGAGATTCACTTACCGATTTTACTTAAAAATGGCTGCAGATTCGATTTGTAATTAACATTAATCGTATGCAAAATCAAATCGAAACATTCCAAAGCTAAAACCGCCGTCGCCGAATCGAAATCGACGAATTCGTTCATTCTTCGGACGATTCCTCTGAAAAGTAACGACGCTATTTCGGCTATGTGGTCGTAATAAATTTTTTTCGTTCCAGTTTCCAAATCTTTACGTCGTTTAACCTCGCGTATCAAAAATAGCGTCGCCACTAATACGTGTTGGTGTAATTCTTTTTTCGTTTTTATTACATTAGCTTCTGAAGCTGTCACCCACGTTAATTTCGGTCTAAAATTTGATCAAAAATGAGAATTGTGGGTTTGAAAATTGGCAACATGGTAAAATTGATAATTGTAATAAATTATTCTTACTCGTATAATAAATTTAAAGCTTTTTTGGCGATTTCGAAATCCCAAACGGTATCAGGAATTTTAAATGATTTATTCGTAGATTTGTGCGAATCTTTTTTTTGAGTTTGAGTAGGTTGAGTGGACTTATTCGCGTTTTTCTTTTTGGATTCCGCTTTTTTAGGTTTGGAAAGAGACTAAAATAAATAATCAATTCCAAAACTCGACAAAAGAAAAAATATTGAAAATAATTCTTACTTTCGAAAAGTGAATTAGTCTATTATAACCTTGAAATAAACTATTCACCGTCTGACTCTGTTTATCGGAATGTAAATTCCATGAAAAGATTTTGTAACCTAAAAGCGCTTCGTAAGTACTCATAGCTTCTTTTAAAATGTGTGACTTTTTCTGTGATTCCGGTATAATATCTAACAAATCAGTACCGTCATCCTAAAAAAAAAAGAAAAAATAAACATATTCCAACCTAACTTATTTTTCATTGATTTACATAGAAAAATTAAAAGTTAATTCTGACATTCTTACAAATATCAAAATGCAAGTTAAACCAATACTCGTGTATCATAATTCCATGCATTGATATCATCATGTTATCAGAGTTGCCAAATTTATTCTTTTGAAATTATGCCTTAGGTTAGTATTTTCAAATTTTTATTATTAATTACTGTATAAGTTATAAAATGTTATTTTCATAATTATTTAAAGAAAACGTAATAATTTTGTGTTTTATGTTGTAAGTAATAAATAGTAAATTATAATTTATATTAGAAACTAATTACATAAGTTCATGTTAAAACTTACAACATGGCAACGGTGTAAAACATGTTTTGTTTTGACAAGCAAATTCAATGTTGAACTTTTATTTATTTATCTATTGTAGATTCTATTGAATTTATTGTATCTATGATTAAGAGTAATAATCAAAAGAATGATAGAAATTGATCGCAATCTGAATGATGACATTTGTTTATGGCAATAATAATACAGTCATTCGTTTAAACTTAGGTTATGAAAATTTGGAAATAAATGTTTGGCAGTGGAAGTTATCACAAAATAAAATTATAAACATAAAAAAACTGACGTGAAGAAACTATAATTTTGTTAATTTGGATGGAGAGTCAAAAAGTGATGTGGAAGTGATAGAATTACGAAAATACAAAAAGATTTAATGAACTTATTGGTGTATAAAGTTAATCAAAATTTAAATATTATGAACTAGGAAACGTAAAAATTTGAAATTGAAAGTTAAAAGAAGATGCGAATGTATATACGGGGTAAATTAGAATGATTGTAATTGTTTATAATGAGAATATATGTAAAAAAGTGGAAGAGAAGGCAATTAGTGTTAATTTGGAAGTAAAATTAATAAGAAAAAACTTTTTAAATCTTAAATTACGTAAAAAGATTCAATGAATTAATATATAATAGTTGAAATCAAGAATCAAGAATTATAAGGGACCAATAAATTAGGAAGTGAATTGAGTATAATAGTTGACAATAAGAATATATGTAAAAAAAAGTGAATTTTCTATTGTTTTTTATCAAAACTAAACCCAAATGAGTGATATTGAAATAAATTGATTAAAATAAACATTACCAATCACATTTACAAAATATAACAACTTATATATATAAAAAAAAACTCTCGTAATGTCAAGTATACAAAAAAAATTAGAGATGGATCGTTCCAAAGGATCTATTGTGTCGATGCATCATCCTGAGGCATGTCCTAAGTTTTGGTCATTATTTTGGGACGGTTTTTCTCTGGTGATTCCGTCTCTGAACATTCTAGGTGACGTTTTTTCTACCCAAATCATGTGCGGAGTTGTGGAGGTTTAGAATAATTTGTAGCGTAACTGTTGGACATGATTTCCAAGCCCCAGTTGCACAAATGCAACCCAATCTTTGCATTTTCGAGTGATTGTTCCTTGTGGTATTCGGTACCCCAAACCACACCTTAGGATCTTTGGGTTACAACCCCAATTCGAAGTTTCTGCACACCATCAGGACTTTTGTGGCTTTAGTCAAGAAAATTAGGTGAGACAAATTCAAGAAAGATCAAGATTGAAGGCACTTGGAACATAAATAAGCTCTATATACAGCGATGAACAATGATCACGATAATATAACAGTAAATAGTCTTACCAGCTCAAAATGAATCAACTCGCAATTGGACATTCGTCTACATAACGATTCTAAGACGGTAAGAAATTTAACGACAGTTATATTTTGTTTTTCTTCTTCTAATTCCGAAATTTTCGTTACAATTAAACCGATAGTGTGTATCAATTTTCCGAGCGGTTCTTCCAAAATCATCTGAGCCTCTTTCGAAACTACGATTTTATCGAAAGCTAATGGTGGCAATTGGTCCTCTTCCATAACGTAGTACTTTTTAAAATGGAACCAAAGTAAATCCAGTACAGGGATACACAGTTGAGGATTTAGACAAACTACATCGTACAAACCTAGATGATTAATTAACTTTTATAATGCAAATCTAATGTTTCGATGTATCGATATTACCTTGATAGAATTTGGCTCTGACGTTTTCTTGTTGCATGAAACATCTTTTGAGTATAGTCAATATTTCTAAGCACAACGATTCGTTGCTAAAATTACCGGCCGTGACGCTTTGGGTATTTTTGTTTATTGATATTTGAGTAAAAACCGAGTGACCAGATGCAAATGAACCGATGCTGTTTTGGCTGAGAGCGGCCATATTCGAAATTTTCAAATTCTTTATTAGTTTCAAATAGCCATTCACTGCGATTTTTCTGGTATCTACAAATCTTGGAAAAATTAAATCGAAAATATAAATTTTTTACCAGAAATATTCAATAATTAGTAGATATTTAAGAACGTCCTGTATATTAAAAAATTTCTAAATTTATTCCTAGAATTTCGAAAAAAAAAAAAACCTTCTACGATGTATATCAAATTACTTATTAATCTATTTTTCAATTTTTTTTTAGTATTCACTAACTAAAACTGAAAATAGTATGTAATTTGAACACATTTTATAACAAGATATATAATTCGTTTAAAGAAAAAAAATCTGGCAACAACGCGTGTTTAGTACGTTCACCTTTTATGACACGAAACTTATATTCCGAAATACACATGGGAATGACGTCATGAACTCGACGCCATATTTTAATGCTGTTAGGTACGTGGCATATCAATTATTTTAACACTACTTTCTATATGGCGTCGATATATGACGTACTACTCAGCGTATTTCAGAACAGTTCAACAAAATGGCGTTTTTTCATACCATGAATACAGGAAAAATTTTTCAAATCGAAACTGAACTGTCAATTGTCAATTACGAGATAAATGATAATCAAAATTATATATCACAATTTCTCTACTGATTCATATAAATTGAAATTATTATTTATATGAATACTTTTAAGAAATATTTTGAATATATGAATAAATGTATTTATTTAAAATTGTTTACGTGACAACAGCGCCAAATAAAAAACTCGTGGCTGTGAGTTGAGTGAAGTTTTGTATTTGCAATTTTATTTTGATAGAAATACTTTTAAATTCACTTCCTTTACAAGTGATTAAATGCTAGTTTTTTCATTTTTTATATAGTTAATCGAAAATCCCCACTACTAACCTCAATCTTAATTAATGTTTGTTATAATGTATTCACAACGTTGCCAGATTTCTGATATATCATGGAGATTGAGGAAATGTTAAATTGGAGGTTATGTTAAGCTTCGATAACAATTAAATTGGAACCTACCTAGAATAAAGAGCTTTTCTCAAATAAATTATAAGATGATCCCTAACGTTCGGCGATACTTTCACCAATGGAATTAAAGCATCTAGTAATTGATCGGCTACTCGAGCTTGTAATTGTACAAGACAATCGATCAATTCGATTATACAACTCTGATTTTCTAACATCACCAAAGGCATAGATCTACTCAAAATATACAAACATTCTAAAAAAAAATAAAATCCCTCCATATATATACGAATAATATTTCAGTTGGACATATTTACCTATATATTGAGAAACACTTTGCCTAGAAACTATATGATTACCAAGCGTTTTGATAATATTCGAAGCGATGCTACTTTTTCTTTTAATTATTTTTAACAAAATCATATTTCCCAAGTTCCATTGTTTCTCGGCTATTACGTCTCTACCAAGAGCAGATCCCACTTCAAGTAGAACGAAAGCGAAATTAACCAAACCCGAAATAACCAAATCTCTATCCTGTAAACTTCACACAAATTTCATTAATTATCACATCACCACAATTATTATCGAATTGTAAACTCAAATATACAAAAAAAATGAGAAAATCCATGGGCAGTTAAAATTGTAGCCACATATGTAGAAAAAGTATGTGAAATCCCATAGAAAATCGAAGTTTGGATATGAAAAACAGCTCTGTTGGAAAGACGAAATAAACTTACACTTACCTAGAGTGTATGACCTGCATCAACACTTCTTCTGGTTTATTTTTAGATTGTACCATTTCTCTAAACCAAGCTGAATGAGTGGCCCGTTGATCTTCATTGTAAGATCTCACTATACAAGGTCTTATTATTTCAAAAACTGTTTCTTCGTAATGTGGAATTGTGGAAATAGTGAAAAGTATCATTAGTTGGAAGGGATTTAATATAAATTCGGGAGCTTTTATTGCGTTTTTCAATGAATTCAAGTATTCTTTAATGCATTCGTATCCCATAGAAGCGGCAGTATGTATATGATACAAAACCGTACTTTCCGATTCAATTGTGTCTTTGTTATCTGTGGCTATCAAGTCGAAACACATCGAATCAGGCGAATCTTCGCTCATATTATTCGCGTTTTGGTGTATTCTCAAATTAAAATAATGGTAGAGTTTTAGAAAAACCGATTTTCCATTTTGTTGTTTACATAAACGAAGCAGTTGATACATAAAAGTGGGAATTTCTTGAGGTGTGAGTTTTTCTATGTAAGAACCTAATTTGTTTACGACTTTCAAATGTTCATCTTTAGTTAGAGGCATATCACTAAAAAATAGCGTTAAATTAAACTGCTCTAACTTAAAACTCTATTTTTCTTACATAAACAAAGTTGTTAATGGAGTTATGATAGTTGGAGACCAAGACGACATACAAACTGTATTTATAAAATCCGTCTTATATTCTACCCCTGTATAATCTAAATCTTCATAAGTAAAAGTTCCTCTATCAACTAATACATTTAATAATCCTGGTAATAAATCTTTCCAAACGAATTTTATAGATTTTTTCGATTGAATTTGCTCCAAACAAAAACTGCATATTTTGGCCAGATCATTCGATTTAAAATGGGGTAATTCAAGATTTAGACGATTTAAAATAGCTTCTACTCTAGACTGGGGTAGATCCCTATTTTCAAATTCGTTTAGTAAATTAATAACTAAATTTATTCTTTTGTTGTGATCTTGTGGAGTGTTTTTGAATGATTTTAAAATATAATTCCAAGTTTCTGTGAAATTAGAACTGCATATATCCTTTTTGATGAGATTAACTAACTAAAATATTTAAATTGTTTTAAATGTTTCAAATATTAAAAACGAAGTTACCTCAATTTCATTTAGTCCATTCATCAACGATTCAAGTCCTTGTTGATCTCGATTTTTTCCTAATTCGTTAAACTTTTCAATAATTGTCATCATTTTTAATAATGTTCACTTTAAAAGTAATTAATGTTTACAATCAGATAAAAAACCGCTAAAAATATACATAACCATAGATAAAATAGAGTTGTTATAGTGTTAATATAGGTTCGTTCCAACAAACAACACTCAGAAATCGTCCAGAGGACCGTACTCCAGAGCATACAAAAACACAATTATTAAAAAAAAATTATGTTTTTTTATATTAGGGATATCAATGAGAATAATATCCTTTTTGATACCGTATTAAAGAACTAGAATATACGACTCTATGTTTTTCAATCATCTATTGTATTTTGACAACAGGTACGTCATAAATCAGGATAGGCAACCAATTCTTTACCGGAAATCGATTATGTTTCCGAACGTCGCGATCCATTTCGTTGGAAATTACAAATTTAATTTAACTTTTATTTTCATTATTTTAGTTTCGTGCGTCAATTTATAACATCATAGTTTTGATAATCATTCAGCAGTCATTAGCGATTTACCAACACAAGTATTTTACAACGAATTTCTTTACCAATGAGATATTTTTATTTCGAAATCCCAAAAAATACAAAAATCGCAAGTATATTAACTACGCTGCTCATAAGATTTAATCATAGATAACGTTATAAGGGTAATTATTATTTGTTAAACTTCAAAAAAATTATATAGCCCGTCAGCTGATTGCGTAACAATACAATCGAGCTAAAACTAGTTCTTTCGATTTTCTACAGTGAACGAGATCCAGATTACTTCCAAACATTCAGATCATGATATGGTTAACTCTATCATAGTTTCTAAAAACTCCTATAATTATGCTAAACAAGTATTACTGTTTTTTTAATATACATTCATTAATTTCTTAAAACTAATGATTTTCTAATCATTTATCGATTCGTTCGAAATATTTCTGTCATCGATTATCTTATCCATATTTTCATATAGGGTTTGTTGATAATTATGAAAAGTAAATGTATATAAGTATTTTTTCTTAATATTGTATCTTTATTATAATATGAGTACAATGAGAGAAGAAGATATGTCTTTTAATTATCCACAGATTTGTAGAGCATGTTTTGATCCTAGAAACATAATGTTTTTCGAAAGTCAACACTATATATGGAAAGTTTTTCAAGACGTAACAAATATTCAGGTAATTATTAGGTATTTTATATATTTTTAACAAAAATCTCAATATCTCGAAATGTATTTTCAAAAGAAGGAAATATTAATTTCTAGTTTTTACATGGTGATAAACCCAATTACATCTGTCACGATTGTATCCAAAAACTCAAAGATATTGCGGTTTATGTTGATTTATGTAGGACAAACGACGCAGCCCTTAAACAATATATCTTAAAAAAACAATTACTTCGACCAAATGTACCAATAAAAGAAATAAAACCCGAAATTCAAAGTAGTATTAAATCACAATCTATTCATCAAAATTTGTCTCCAATATCCGGTTTCGTAAAACACGAAGCTGTAGGCGATCATTTAAAATTGTATTTGGACGAAGAGTCAACAGAAGTATCTGAAGATATCAGAGATACACTTCTACCTATGACATCGACGGATTGTTGCGAACCAGGTAAAAAATAAAATATTTTAAGTAGCTAGTAGATTGGTGTGTGAATAAAATTTGAATTTAAGGATGGAATCAATTAATTAACGAAACAGGAAGTCAATCTTACGAAGAAGAGGAACCCCTACTAGGTTTAATGAAAGAAGAAAAACCTTTCGCAAAAGGAGAAGATAGAATCAGACCGTGGCATTGCAAATACTGCTCTAAATCATTTAATCTAAAACATCATCTAATAGGTCACCTCAAAATTCATTCCGGTATCAAACCTTATCAATGTGTAACATGTTTAAGACCGTTTGCAGATCGTAGTTCCATGAATAGACATCTAAAAACCCATACGGGCGCTAAACCGTATTTATGTAGAATATGTGGTCATTCGTTTGCTGAAAAATATTATCTAGCCATACATCACAGGAGCCATTCAGGGGAAAAACCCTACAGTTGCGACGTGTGTTCGAAACGGTTTTCTCGAAAAGACACCCTCAATATGCATTTGAAGACCCATACTGGGGAAAAACCCTATACTTGTACGGTTTGTCAAAAGACATTTTCATTTAAACATCACCTCATCATACATTCGAGGAATCACAACGGGGAGAGACCGTTTCATTGTGTTACTTGTTCGAAATCCTTCTCAGACAGGAGTTCTTTCAATAGACACATCAAATCATATTGTAGGGTAAACGGGAATGGTACTAACTTGGAAAAGGGACAGATTTTTGATAGTACGGAACAAGAAGTTTATGTCGATATAAAAAATGATAATTAGGTTATGATGTTTACTAAATTTGTAATTGTAGGTGTGTTAGTGCTCTAAGGATAATATAAGTGTGCTGTAAGGAGTTTTTTATTTAATTAGGTTAATTCAAATATGACCTTAAATGACCGTTTAGTGAAATTAGAAACGTATTATTCGGTGGGTCTCAGTTTTTATTTTGGAAATTGTGTTTTTTGTTCACATCTTATTTAAAACTAATAAAACTACTGTAATTTTTTGTTTGTTTTATTTATTATTATTATTAGTAACCGAAAGAATGTATCATCCCTACAAGCCTATCTGGCCCTTCGTTTTGATATATTTCATTATTTCTTCAAATTTTGCTTATCCCTCAGTCACACTGTTCTTAAATATCTTCCAATCTCGTCCAGACATTTTTTCCTTGGTCACTTCTTTTTTGGCACATTTTAGTACTTATCACTCCTTCTTCTTCTGTGCATTGATTATATAGGTTATACAATTTTCAAAATTCTTCTGTACACTTCATCTTCTGATTAGTTTCTTTTATTTATTATTAGTAACAGGATAGTCGATATTTTTCACACGTTCTTTCCATTTTCGCTTCATTTCGCCAATCCATCAGTCACTGTACTTAAATATCTTCTCCAACCATTCTTTCCTCGGTTCTTGGCTTCTAGATCTTTCACTGTCTCCATCGTTTTTCTAGTTTTATGACTTATTTTACCAATCTCTCACAAACTACTGTTCTCAAATCTCTTTTGGCCTCCCCCATCAGCTTTTTCTTCGATTTTCCTTTCCCCCATTTTCTTCACCTTTTAGCATTCGTTCTACGCATATAACTTCTGATATTCTATCTATTATATGTCCTAATCAAATCACTCACTATGCTTTTAAAATAAACGAGTGCTTATACAAATCTAACCGTTATTTATTTGCTCTTTTTCCGTACACTTCACTTTTTTTTAATTCTACTATAAATATTTCCAGTTTATTCAGTTTTTATTTAAATTTAATTGAAAATATAAGACCTAACAAATCACCTTGCAAATTATTAATATCGGATCTATAGTATCGAATTAACGATTTCTAATTGACATTTTTTGTCACGCACTTTTCTTCTTTTTATAACATTAGGCGGTCTATTCCTATAAAAACATCGAATTGAAAAGTTATAGCACACAGTTACTCTATTCTCCCCCAGAAGAATTACTATTCTAGGAATTCAATTAAAAATAGTTTTTTATTATTTTTTTTACTAATTCCATTCCTTGATAAGAATATAAATCGAATTAAAACCAAATTTTCATTTTTGGAAGTCATAATATGACATGAACTATGACCCTCTACGCTTTCGAATCATCTATGGTAATTTATTTCAATATATAATTTAAAAGTGACATTTTGATACTGTTAAGACTAATATACTTAGTGTTTGACATCTAAAAGCAATTATCGGTTTTATATTTCGGTAATATAGTACAATGGAGTTTTAAAAAACAACACTCATTGGTTGTTTCTATTATGCTCGATCTTTTTCGAAACGTTTATCCTCTCCATGTGACTACACCTTTATAATATGTGAGTTTTGACGCTTGTAGATGGCAACGCTGGAGCATGTAAACAACATGGGGGTTAAGTCACAACATTTGTAAATTGATATTAAAAAATTACGTATATCTATGTTATTACTATGTCTCTAATAGCTATCAAAGATGAAATTACAGATTTGGAATATGAAAACCCACCGTTAAATCTTTCACAAGTGAAAACTGAACCTGGGTTCCATAATGAAACATTAAATCTAATAGAATTCGAGACTGCTAATGTAGATGACTATAAAAATGTAGAATCAGTAGATGACCTTTATATACGTACGAGTGATTTAGTTAATATTAAAAAAGAAATCAACGAAGCTCCTGTTAATACTGAAATAATAAACGAGGAATTTGATTTACCCACTATTAAAAGTGAAATTAAATCGGATGAAAATCCATGTAGTAGTATCGCTCTAAAACACGTGAAACGTGTAAACAAGAAAAATAAAAGAAAATATAGTTGCCCGGTGTGTTTTAAAAGTAAGTAACGTTTATATATTTTTTGAAAATAGTATAAAATGTATTATGTTGCAGTTTGTTTAACCTCAACGTTAAGGAAAACTCACTTCAGCTCTCATTTCGGAAAAAGACATTGCGTAATTTGCCACAACTGTGGGAAAATATGCAAAAGAGGGTACCAATATTTAAATCATTATCGAAATTATCATGTAAAATCAAAACAAAAAATTATAAACCCAAATAAGTCAGTATTTACTTGTAGAATATGTTTTAAAGAGTTTACCTCTAAAAAGATATACGGGGAACATTTCAAATTACATTATTTGAAACCTTATGAATGTAAAATTTGCTTTAAACAATATTCGGTAAAATCCACTTTAAAAAGGCATCAAGCGGCAATACACAGTAAACTAAGGCCTTATAAATGTGACATTTGCTTTAGAGACTTTGCTTTATCTTGTCAATACAAATCTCACATGACGAATCATATATACGGAAAACGATTCAAATGTGACGTTTGTTTCAAAGAGTTTTATCAAAATAGTAGTTTATTAAGACATAAAATAGTACACGAAGGTATAAAATTCAAATGCAAATTGTGTTTCAAAGAATACACGAGAAAAGTAACATTAGAATCTCACATGAGATTACACAGCGGAGAACACGAGTTCAAGTGCCATATATGTCCCACTGAAAAGAAATTCACCTCGAAAGGGGCGTTGAGATTGCATTTAATGAACCACGCGGGTGAAAAACCACACGAATGCAATTTGTGTTCTCAAAGATTTTTAGAGAGACAGAAACTTGTTAAACACCTCAAAATCCACGAAAAAACAAAAAATGTCAGCTGCGATTTCTGTTCTCTAACTTTCTTATACAAAGTTAGACTGCAACGTCATTTACTAATTGAACACGGCGAAAATCCTTTTAAATGTTTGAAATGTCCCGAAAAGTTTCCCACGCAAAGGGAATTGAATCTTCACGCTTCCGTACATGCCGAATTTAAAATGTACGTGTGCGAAATTTGCTATAAAGAGTTTACGAAAAGAGCGGCGTATGTTAGGCATTTAGGAGCGCACGGAAAAAATCCTTTTGGTTGCAAAGTTTGTCCGGAAACTTTTGCTTCAGAAAGGGCTCTTAGGGAGCATTATGCGATTCATCCAGGGGAAAAACCTTTCCATTGTGACGTTTGTTTGAAGGGGTTTCAT
This sequence comes from Diorhabda carinulata, assembly GCF_026250575.1. NCBI lineage: Eukaryota > Metazoa > Arthropoda > Insecta > Coleoptera > Chrysomelidae > Diorhabda > Diorhabda carinulata. The sequence goes on from NC_079468.1 coordinate 664,461, forward strand.
CATAAGAGGTCTTTGCATAAACATATTTGCGAGGGGAAACCTGTTACCACGTAATTTAATTCTTTGTTACATAACAAATTTTGTAAATAAATGTGAAAAATTGTGATTTTCAATGAGATATTTAAATAAAATATATCGAAATTATATTAGTTTTATTATTCATATTGAATTATTCAAAGAGGTTATATAGAATAATCTTCTTTTCCAATTAACTTGGCCTTTATTTATATGATTAAGTAGCCAATTAAAGCGATCCTTGATAGGAACTTTAAAGAAAATGTTGAAAATTTACGTAGACAGTTATAAAGCATTTTCAGTGTGTTGAAGAATACTTTTAATCTATTGTTATTTAAAAAAGAATATCTGTTAAGTCTTTTATTCATTAATTTGTCTATGATTATTACAATAACTATAATAACGTATATTTACTGCCTAACCTCACTTTGTTCGCTCTATCGACCATTTAAGTTATAATATAATAATAATATTTGATGTTATATTTTTACATTTAAATTTCAACTTAAATTTGATGAAAACACAAGGTAAAAGACAGCAACTTTTTTATCAATAATCAATAAAAAAAATATTGTAACAAACTAGTGTCACCAATTTGTTTTATTGAAATTGCACAGGACCGGATTTCGGTGTAAAGAAACCACTTACTAGGCTCTGCAATTTTCAAGTTTATGAATTATAATAGAAGGTGAAATCAAATTTTTTTACGAAAAAATCGTTAGGTTTCGCTTTTTTTTTTCAAGTTTTATTTCCTTTTGAAGGTTATTATCAAATTTTTTAATATGAAAATACGTATTTTCGCCGTTCCTGTGTATTGAAACGAAAGTTTGACGAGGGCGCGGGGAATTTCTCGGAATCGAATCTTCCAGACAAAATTTTAAAATATAAATACGAACGTCAAAAGATTTGTGATTTAATTCGATGAAAAAAAGAAACGAGAACTAGATTGGTCAACATAAAATAATAAATAGTGAAGAAGAAAAATCACCCCAATAGTATATTACGGCTCATATATCAATATACGGGGTTATTAGATGTTTTGGTCTTTCCTTTGTAGATTTTTTGTGATACAAACTGAAATAAATAACACTGATGATGGAATTGGAAGACGAAACGGTGATTTTTTTTGTAAATTGCGATAAATAAAAAACACAATTTCTCTCTAACGTATTCTTTATTGCCAACTTAATATTTTAATACTTTCAAGCATACTACGGTTTCTCTTCGGTGTTTATTAATTTATATTTGAAAGTAGGATAGGTTCGTAATCTTAATAGTTCTAATTCGGTTTGGAGCACCAATATTTGGCTGTGATTTTTTTGTATTGTTTGTACTAATTCAGCCCTTTTGACGATTCCTTCCATTCTAAAATGAAACAGAATTCAATCTCCGTTATATTTGTTCCAATAAACAGATTCAAGTTTAGTTTACGAAATGCAGTAACTAGAAGATATTATCGAGGTAATGGCAACACTGCAAATATAAAATTTCTATATTTATAGGAAGAAATAAATAAAAATGACTTCCGGTTCGGTTTTTCGAACTGTTTGTTCGTAAAACGAAGAGATTCATTTTGGGGACCTATTTTTAGGCGATAATAATTTTTATTTTTCAAAAATTACAAGTACGCCCCTGATATGAAAAATGTTGTATGTATACTTACAGCGTTGCCGTTCCGTTTTCGCCTTTGAACATGTTACAGTTAAAAAAAAGTTTTTGATGTTTTTAAAGTATTAAAAGTACGCCCCTGGTAAGAATAAGGTTTTACGTATGCTTACAGCGTTGCCGTTTTGTTTTCCTTTAAATAAGTTCCAATTAAAAAATGTTTCCTTATATTTCTCAAAAATTAAGTGTACGTCACTGGTAAGAATAAGATTTGCGTCTGCTTACAGCGTTGCCGTTTTGTTTTCCTTTCAATAAGTTTCAGTTAAGAAATTTTATCATATATATTTATTGAAAATTACAAGTACGCCCCTGGTAAGAATAAGGTTTAACGTATGCTTACAGCGTTGCCGTTTTGTCTTTCTTTAAATAAGTTCCAATTAAAAATTTTTTTATCATATTTCTCAGAAATTAATTGTACGCCACTGGTAAGAATAAGGTTTTGTGTATGCTTACAGCGTTGCCGTTTTGTTTTCCTTTCAATAAGTTTCAGTTAAAATTTTTTTTTTCATATTTCTCAGAAATTAATTGTACGGCACTGGTAAGAATAAGATTTGCATATGCTTACAGCGTTGCCGTTTTGTTTTTCTTTCAATAAGTTTCAGTTAAAAAAATTTTTTTCATATTTTTCAAAAATTACAAGTACGCCCCTGATATGAAAAATGTTGTGTGTATACTTACAACGTTGCCGTTCCGTTTTCGCCTTTGAACAAGTTACAGTTAAAAAAAGTTTTTTATATTTTTAAAGAATTAAAAGTTCGCCCATGGTAAGAATAAGATTGGTGTATGCTTACAACGTTGCCGTTTTGATTTTACTTTTGAATAAATTACAGTTGAGAAATTTTATCATATCATATTTATTGAAAATTACAAGTACGCCCCTGGTAAGAAGAATAAGGTTTTACGTATGCTTACATCGTTGCCGTTTTGTCTTTCTTTAAATAAGTTCCAATTAAAAAATGTTTTCTCATATTTCTCAAAAATAAAGTGTACGCCACTGGTGAGAATAAGGTTTTCTGTATGCTCACAGCGTTGCCGTTTTGTTTTCCTTTAAATAAGTTTCAATTAAAAAATTTCATCTCATATTTCTCAAAAATTACGAGTACGCCTCTGGTAAGAATAAGATTTGCGTATACTTACAGCGTTGCCGTTTTGTCGTTCTTTGAATAAGTTTCAGTTAAAAAATTTTTTTTCATATTTTTCAAAAATTACAAGTACGCCCCTGATAAGTAAAAGGTTGTGTGTATGCTTACAGCGTTGCCGTTTTGTTTTCCTTTAAATAAGTTCCAATTAAAAAAATTTTTCTCATATTTCTCAAAAATTAAGTGTACGCCACTGGTAAGAATAAGATTTGCGTATGCTTACAGCGTTGCCGTTTTGTTTTCTTTTAACTAAGTTTCAGTTAAAAAAATTGTTTTTCCATATTTAAAAAAAATAAAAAAAACGCCCCTGGTAAGAATAAGGTTCTACGTTTGTTTACAGTGTTGCCGCCTCGTTTTCATGAACTGCAGTTCAACTTTTTTTATACCAAACGAGAATTCAATAAAAAAAAATTATATGAAAAATTATTTTCGTTATAAATAAAACGTCGAGACTCACTTTGCTTTCATAGCCTGTTCTTCGGTTACATCTAAATTCTCGTCGTGCTTCAATCGAAGTGCACAAATATCGATATTCAAATTTTGAATGGAATTGTCGAGTTTTTTGTTGTGATTACGATACGTCCGCAGGTGTTTTTTCACTTGCATCAATTTTTCTTTACGTTCTCTCATATTATTTTCGAATACCGCACCTATAACCTCCATTTCTTGTTCTAACGTATCGATATCCGTTTTTCTGCCCATACTCTTTCCTTTCAGGTAGGTCTGCATGTCTCGCAAAAACTACAAAATTTCACTTTCCATCTCTACATATTTAAACAATAGCGAAAATATTCGAATCACCCTGTATATAGACCCTGGTATATAGCATGGAATTATCATCGCCATTTTCGTAATCAGCGATAACGATTTAGTAGATAAGAAATTTTTTCCGAAATTCTAGGATCAAATTTGAGAATTTCGTTTTTAAATATACGGGACGTCCCCGCATTTTGTGTTACAAAATTGGTGTATATGAAAAAAAAATTATTTATTTTAAAATATCTTACTTTAGTTCCGTTAATATCGTTCATTTGTTCGATTAAATCGTTTATGGTCATACGAAGTTTTTTATGTTCCCATTCCGTAGCCATTATTCTTCTTCTAAACGCCATATTTTGTACAATGGTCTTCAATTTCGTATCACCGGCATCCTAACACCACATTAAATATTCAAATTCGCTATTTATTTATAAAATATTTTAAAATTTCACCTTTATGAGATGATTTATTTGTTCCACCTCCTTTTTCGGTACCAATATGGCGTCCTGGAAATCTTTCATGTCTCCCGTAAGTGGAATTTCAACTAAACCTCTCCGTAAAACAATTTGAATTTGAATATTGTGCATAAGGTAAAGGTAATCACTTCTACATTTTCTTATGCTGGCGATCCATTTCAAATTTTTCTCTTTTTTGTTTGCAAGTCTCTTCTGACAATTAGCTATAGCCCCCTCGCCATCTGACACTTCCATTTGTGTCCCTCTAGCCTAACAATCCAAATATTCGCACAGAATAATGATCAAATGAGATAATATACTTATTTATGTTATTTTTTTATCACTAGATCCGGCCCTGTCGATTGAAATAATAGACAATAGAAGCGTGACGTCGCGACCGCCATATTGTTATAGGTTACTTTTCAAACAAAGTTTGTGAAGTCGTTAAAGTTATTTAAAAAGTGTTTAATTAGTTTACTGTTGTATAAGATGCTAATGTGTTTTGTGTCATAAGATATTTGTTTGCAAAATTTATTAAAGAAAACACGATAAAATAACATATAGGATCGTCAAAGCGGTTTAACTTTGTAAAGTGATCCTGCCCTGCCCTAACAATGACGGTGTGTGACGTCAACACTCCTGTAGTCTATTTAATACACTATTTTTCACGTACTGTAAGACGAAATATTAAAATATGAATTAAAAAATGTCATTTTGTAATTTCGTTTACCTTGATTTCAAATTCTATTCTCAATCTTCTGTGTTTACAGATTAGTTTGAAAATGTTTTCGTCGATCGCCGGTGGCAAACCGGCGAATTCGTCGAGAATATCGAGTGATTTTAAATAATCGTAACACTCGTTCGTTAATATAAGAGATTTTTCTTGGGTTACAACGCATTTTGCCAATTCCATTAAAACTGCCACGGTATTTATCCCGCGGAAATTAGCTCTGGGTCTTTTCCTAGAATTTTTGCGTTTTAATAAAAAAAGTAAGAAGTGTTACGAACAATGAGGGCGCCACTAATCACAACTCACAAACATTAATTTCAGTCTTCACTCACAATGTTGCCAGATTTTTTCCACGAATTTATTAATCTGAGTTATAATTGACGGTTAGTACAACGAAATAATTTATTATAGCAGTAATTAAATTTGATGAGAATATTGTTCGTAAAAAAATTGGAATATTTGCTTAATATGCAATTTTAATTTAATATCGTTCAAAGTCGATTGAAAAATCTCGTTTTGTAATTGGCGACAATAGAGTAGCAATTGAATTGAAATGAAATTTGTTTCTAAAATTATTAAAGCATTTGTAAAATATAATTTCAAATTCCCCTAATTCGGATGAAAAATCTCAAATTTAATTTCAATATTTTTCATATTGAGAAAATTATTCAAATCTGGCAACACCGCTCTACAATCGACAAACAACAAACTTCTACAGCAACGTTGCCAAAGTTTTTTGACGATCCTCCTTTAACTGATTTATAATCATGGTTGGACGAAACAATAGAAATATCACGAGATAAACTTTTTTTTAATAAAAATAAGAAAAAATAACGAGAGTAGAGTAATAAAATAGCCTTTCAAATTTTTTTTATAGAACCTCTTTAGTAGTAAAGATTTTAGTACAAAATCTTCCATTCTGAAGGAAATCGATTACATCTGGCAACACTGTTGTAATATCTTGTGGTAGCTGGATTAAGCAAGGAATTTAATAGAAAGTAGTGCATATTGAAGATGTGATAAATTTCGTAGCTTTGATCGAGAAAACGATAAAAATGAACTAACCTATAAAGTTTTATTGCATGTTCTTGTACAATTGCAGAAAATTCTTGTATATCCCGCCTAAAAGCCTTTTCCAAAATTTTCTCTTTCAATAGAAAGTTTTCTAAATTATTTTTACATTCATTTAAAATTTCTGTTAAATTTCTAATTGTGTTGATCAGATGGCTTATTATCAAATCATTTTCCGCTATCAAATGGCTGAAAATAAATTTTGAACAAAAAAATTTTTCCTCGTATACTCGTACACTTACTTGATACTTTCTTCTTTATCGAATAATCTAAGTCTTTCGTTTTGAATTGATCTCGCTCTATTTATCCTCAAATTTTCTTGATTCATACCGGAATCTATGTACATTTTATATTCGACGCAATCCTTCGTCTTCTGATTGAATTTTCGTATTGAATCCCTCAACGACGTCGTTATCTTGGTAAAATCAACTTCTAATATATTTTTATATTTTTCCCTTTCGATATTGAGAGCCACAACTTTTTCTTCGTACTCCCGAATGGCTCTGAGATCCTCTTCGTTAAAATCTTCAGGTTCTTTTTCCAACTACATACCAAAAATCAATTGTATTCCGACTCGTGTTATTTGTACGTAAATATATTGAAAATCGGCAACACCGGTGTTGCCGGGTGAAATCTATCGCAGCCAACTTGAACTTTGATCAACTAAATGAACAGTCTGCTGCTAGCGCGCCAAAAATAATGAATACATCAAGAAAAATAAATTTAAATAAAATATGTAGAAGTGAAATATATTCGTGAGAAATTATGAAATATCTAATTTTTAGTGTGAAATTAATTAATGATACGACCGATTTCAGAATGAAAAACTCACCATACATTTCGGTAGAGGTACGTCTTTTTTTATTTCATCCTCCCATTTAATCTCCAAAACTCCATTCATCATAGCCATCAACGCCCTCTCCTTAAAATCGTCGGCTAAAAGAGCTAAACGTATACGTTCTTCTTCTGCAGCTTTCGCGTCCAATATGGCTTGTTCGCTAGGACTTATATACGGCGTAACGGTTAATTCGTTATCTACCGTTGTAAGTATTGTAGTTGGCTCTTCTTCTTGAGTCCATTCCGGGTCTTCTATATCGAAACAGACTTTTTTTTCGGTGAAATAATTATACTCTCTTACAATATGACGTAATCTTTCGTGTTTGTCCTTGATACTTTCCATTTCACGTTGTTTCAATTCCACCAGTTTGTTGAATGCTATGTTGTAAGTTTGTTTCAGTTTTATCACTTCTTGCTGTTACCGTAAAAAACAAAATTTCATTTCATAGAAGATTTTGTTAGTAAGTACAGTTCAAGAGTAGGTTAGGATGATTGATAATATAACGGAAATGTACTCCATTTGTTTAAATTGTACTATACGCGAACCAAAAGAAAATATATCTTCATTAAAATGATTTATTTTATTATTCTTTACACGCAAGTACCAAAATTGTTTATATTTACCACAAAATAGCATTTATTAAATGTATAAATAAAAAAACATCGTATATTCCTTGAATGGCGGTTTATTGACAACAATGTAATAATTACATCATCCCATGTAGATACTGATGTAAGTCAGAGATATGGAGGGGAGAAGTGAAGCCTTCATTTTAATCTTAGTATCAGTTACAGCGTTGTCAAGTTTCTATCATGAAATTATACCACAGGTATGTCGAAATAATCAGATTTTCACAAAAATTATGTTATAACAGATATTTCATATCAAAAACGGTTTATTCTCATAAAATAGTGATAAAATGAATAGTATGAATGTTTATAATTTTACGTTGAAGTAGTAATTATGCGTCAACTGGCAACGCTGTTATGTTTATCGTTACAGTTGATTTGGCGCAGTTTTAGTTTATAAGTGTCAGTTGGTGAACGTGTGTAGTGAAAACGTGTAAAATATCAAAATATTTAAGCCTGAATATATTTCCTTTTACCATTAAGTACACCTACTTCACTTTACTTTACCCATTTGCAATTCTGATAGTTATAGGTTATGTTTCCTTGTATTAATGTAAATCAAGATACTTTTTTCTTTTGAATTATATAATAGTTATTTTCGTAAAAATCTAGCACCACTAAATTGAACACACTGGTAAATTTACAGTGATGCCGCTTACACTTTGTAAGTAACGTGTTTGAAAATATTAAAAAATTTTAAATAAGTTCAGTAACGTCTAAAGTACATAGATTACCGTATTTTCAAATTTGCCGCCGAAGCTTAAACCAAAATGACAGTCTACTGCATTAGTACGTTTGCGCATGTTGACGCTTATTTTCCCCTTCATATCCAACATAAGATTACAACGTTGTCGTGCTTTCAAGGCATTTCATAATCTCAATATTTATTTTTTTAATTAATATTAACACAAATTTGTGATTTTAAATGAATAATTTTATTAAAAACATTTTTTTATATTCATGTATTAAAAAAAACTGTTATGAGATATATTAAATTCTTGTTTTACTTTGAGAAATTTTAACCATCAATTGTTAGACAGATAAAATTGGCAATGACGCAATAATATTTGAAACGAAGCGAAAATAATTCTTATTCGTCCACATTGTACAAGTGACTAACTTTATCATTTAATTATATAATGTTTTTAATAAATTGTTTTATTGATTTTTAATATAATAAAATTGAATTAATTTCGTCAAATATACGGGTGTGAAATTTGTGTAGTGCTAGGAAAGAGAAAAAACTTTTGGTTATGGCAGGTGTTCGGTTTAACTTCCAGTGCGGTGCACTAGGGGGTTATACGATGGTCGTGAAAAAAATACTAAAAGAATGAATAAAACTATAAAAGTACTTTTCTATCGAAGGTAGGACGTTTTTTAATGTACAAGGTGATAAATTAAAAGTGATAAAAGGAAAATAATAATTTTTTTTTAAATTGTAAACGTGAAAAAAAATTTTTTTTGCCGATTTTTATTTCGGATATATACGAACCTCCGCGATAGCTTGTTGAAGATCGCATTGATAAAACGACACCAGTTGCCGTTGTTTATAATGCCACGGGTTTCTTTCGATGTACAATTGTCCGACGGAACCTACGAGGGCGATTTGGGATTCGACCGATAATTGAGCGGAAATCGTTTCATCGAGAATTCCTCTCGCTTGCATCGTATTATAATCTTGATTAGTGAATTTATGACGATATTTCAATTGATTCATTAATTCTCTGAAATATTAATATGGACAATAATCGATAAAAGAATCGATGGGATTTGACTCACTCGGGAGTTAATTTCAACCAAGGTTCGAAGACGCTATGAACCGATAAAAATTCTTCGATTTTTCTCTGTTCTTCGACCCAAGCTAATCTTTTCGCTGCTGCTTCGTTGTACGGTAATAAAGTGTAAATTGTTGCTATGGTTCTTTGGAAAATACCTCTAACTACTTTCCCTTTCACTCCCATCGGTTCCCAATATGTTTTCTAAAAAACTTTTCAACTTATAATCTGCCTTTTTTGAACGTCCTTCCACTGACCTTGACATATTCGGTTACCACGTTCTGAGCATCGATCAAAGCTTTCAAATATATCTCAGTTTTTTTACATTCCTCGCGATTTTTTTGTTTTTTCTGATTGTACATGTTCGAATCCAGAAAAAATTCTTGCAAATCGATTTTTTCCAATTCCGGTCCGTTTATATTATTAGTTACTAAGTAATTCAAAGATGATTTAATACTGTAAAATTCTTCCCAAATTTCGGATTTTTCCGCTTTACAAAGAGCGGCCTCTTTAATGCTCTTTTCCATTTCGTAAACTTCTATCCACGTTTTGTTTGCATACTGACCTAAAATTCATAATTATCGTCGAAATTCCTAAATCTAAACACAAACATTAATAATTGAAATTGTTCAAATTGAATTGAAAGCTATAATTAAAAAGAAAATCCTCGTTTTATATCGACGAAATCACTTATTTTTTAATAATACTGCATAATTGATCTAAATAATTAACCCCTATTAAAAAAAATATAGTACGCCCATGGTAACTAGATTCCCTCACCATCGTGCCTTTGTTCACAATGTTATTTGTTCTTTCTGCCATCTGGGAGTGTTAACCTCAACTATCAACACAACCTTACAAATTACTAACAAATTTTATTAATGGCGCCAAATTTAAATTTCATATAACGATGTTAAAACGTATAATTATTTCTCAAATTTATCTTTTTGATTTAAAAATATTCTCAATATCACATTTTTCAATTAAACGAAACTTAAATAAAAGATTTAACGTTTTATACGTCAAATATTATTTCGAAATGAATTTTATAGATGTCGTTACTAATCATTAGAATTTTCATGTTGTTTCTTATATAACTTGTCAAAATTTCTCGTGAAAAGATTGGCTATATACTATATATTATAGAATAAGTAATTTTTTTTTTTTACCTTCTGGTTTAAAACCCAGGGTCGGTCTCTTAAACATCAATGCGAATTTATCGGAATTTATGGTCATTTTCATATCGCGCATTAGACTTTCATCGATGTTTTCGTTATCGAGTTTCGTACAACAAGTTACACCGTCCCGTCCTAACGTGATAACGTGTCTACCCAAAGGATCGACGTACGCTTCTTTAACGCCTCCCTGATATCGATGGTGTGCCACAACCACCGCATACTGTCTATCGAAATTCGAATCTCTTATGAAAACGAAACCGTCAAATCCCCACGTCGTACACGTGTTGTTATCCAAAATTCTCATTTCGAAAAATCTAAGTTGATGACCGCTTTTTATTTCACGGATTATTTTCACAGAATCTTCCTAAAATAAAAAAATTGAAACACGTGTTTAGTTCTATGAAAGTTCTACCACTTTTTTTCCAATATAATAATAAAGTGTAGTGTAATGACAGTGTAACTTAATTTGACATATAATTATATAGGTTAGGTTGTCAGATTTGTTTTTTCGATAAATTTTTCAGTAAAAAATATATACTCCTCTTTTTGTTTCCAATTCGTGTACATTTCTAGAAGCGAACGGTATACCATAAAAAACCCTATCTCTATCTGGTCTTATAGTTGGTTTTATGTAAGCATATAATTGTTTATCGAAATAATATTCTTTAACGTTCAATATTTCGTTATCGACAATACAATATCTGATGATTTTGTTTCCGGCGAGATGTTTCGACGTTACCGGTAATACGAATAATCGATAACAATGTTTAGAAGCTACAAGACTATAATCGGCTACTTGTGAATTTACTTCTACGTGTGCTACTATTCTCATTTGTGTTCCCGGAAGACCCTAAAATAGAAAAATATTACTTTTATTTAAAAATTCATAAAGACTCTATTTTAATCTATATAATCGATACGTCAATGTTTTTTTATTTTCATTGATATCGAATATATCGATAAAGTGACAGATGTACTAGAGTTTCTAATCATTAGTTCTGTGACTGTTTTTATGAAATGACAGAGTCGAATCAGGACTTTTGTCGTTGGTATTATTAGTTAATCTGAAAAAAATCCATTTAAATCTCGCGAAATAGACGTGATATATTCAATAAAAAAAGTGATTAATTTTCAAAAATATATTAATTCAAGAAGTTTATGTTAAAAAAATAGTGGGACTACTTTATCAAAATAACAGCGCTTAATCACTGTTCTTTTTGTACGATTCAACTCTACATAAAAAGTTGATGCGAACGTTTTAGAAGAATGATTTGTTCTGTGACTTTTTTTATGAAATGACAGAGTCGAATCAGGACTTTTGTCGTAGGTATTATTAGTTAATCTGAAAAAAATCCATTTAAATCTCGCGAAATAGACGTGATATATTCAATAAAAATGTTATTCATTTTCAAAAATATATCAATTAATGAATTATATGTTTAAAAATATAGAAGTATCAATCCGAACATTTTAGAAGAATGATTTGTTCTGTGACTGTTTTCAGGAATTCACAGAGTCGAATCTGGACTTTTGTTATTGTTGTTATAATTTGTTCTGGGAAAACATATTTTAACATCGCCATGATATATTAAGTAAAAAAATTATTAAAAACAATTAATTCAATAATATTGAGTTTAAAAATAAATATCGTTTACGATAGGATTTTAATTTTATTCTAATAACATGGCTAGATCACAGTTGTTTTTGGATCAACCAACACTATAAAACTGATAATCGGTTAAATTCGGTTCGTATCGTTTTTCATTACCTCGATTATAAACATATCTCCTTTATCTAAATAAGCTGTCACCAAAATTCTTCCTTTTTCGAAATATTTGATTTTTTGAATAGGATTATGAGTTAGATGAAAATCGCACATGATACGCAATTTTTCCGGATTATACACCGATACTAGTTCCAATACGCCGTTTTTGCAGCTCACCGCCATATAAGGATACACCGGATTCGAATTCAAAGCTAACGCTACCGATTTCAAAGGCATCGTCGATATCTTAAAATAAACGAAAACGATTGATAAACATATAAATATAATTTTTAATAATTCAACCTGAGCTCCCGTTTCCACTTCAAACACTGTAAGTATGATTTGTTTTCTTAACGCCACCATGTAATCTCCCATTGGATAAACGATAATGATGTCTGTGACCGCCATTGAGGAATCGCACAAATAAGATTCTTCGTTTTCGCTCAATTTTATTATTTCCCCGTCGGCATCGGCGCCGATCAGATAGTCATTTCTAACTGACAATATTCTGTACAGAGATTGTTTTAAATTTATGGTCCAATCGCATGACCACGTACCCGATTTTTTCGTATAGTGCTGAAAACGTCAAAAAAAATGGATAATATACAGGGTCTCGTCAAAAATTACTCTCACTTTATATATGTATTAATCAAAATTTCGATGAAAATAATTATTTATCTAATGGTGCTCTCACCCTAAGAACGCTATCAGGACCGGACACCACAATTCCGTTCTTATACCACGTTAAACTTGGCAACGTTGACCCTTCGATCGAGTTTTCCACTACTCGTTCTAAGTTATACTCCAAATCGATCTAAATGTAAATAATAAACAAGAAGAAGAAAATTATTTGTACTGTGACTGTTTCTATGATATGACAGAGTCGCATTAGGACTTTTGTCATAGATATTACCACTTGATTTGAAAAAATCTATTAAAATCTCGCAAAATAGACGCGATATATTCAATAAAAAAGTGATTCATTTTCAAATATATATCAATTAGAGAATTTTATGTTCAAAAAAAAATAGTAGGACTATTTTACCAAAGTAACAGCGTTTAATCACTGTTCTTTTTGTATAATTCATCTCTACATAAAAGGTTGATGCGAACGTTTTGAAAGAACGATTTGTTCTGTGACTGTTTTTATGAAATGACAGAGTCGAATCAGGCCTTTTGTCACAAGTATTATTAGTTAATCTGAAAAAAAAAACTATTCAAATCTCGCAAAATAGACGCGATGTATTCAATAAAAGAGTGATTCATTCAAATATATATATCAATTAAAGAATTTCATGTTTAAAAAAAAAGTATTGGGACTATTTTACCAAAATAACAGCGCTTAATCACTGTTCTTTTTGTATAATTCATCTCTACATAAAAGGTTGATGCGAACATTTTGAAAGAACGAATTGTTCTGTGACTGTTTTTATGAAATGACAGAGTCGAATCAGGCCTTTTGTCACAAGTATTATTAGTTAATCTGAAAAAATCTATTCAAATCTCGCAAAATAGACGCGATATATTCAATAAAAGAGTGATTCATCTTCAAATATATATATCAATTAAAGAATTTCATGTTTAAAAAAAGTAGTGGGACTATTTTACCAAAATAACAGCGTTTAATCACTGCTCTTTTTGTATAATTCATCTCTACATAAAAGGTTGATGCCAACGTTTTAAAAGAACGATTTGTTCTGTGACTGTTTTTATGAAATGACAGAGTCGAATCAGAACTTTTGTAACAGTTATTATTAGTTAAGATGAAAAAAATCTATTTAAAAAAAGTTATTCATTTTCAAAAATATATCAATTCAAGAATTTTTGCTTACGTAATTATGTAGCTTCACACGTTTAATATTAATCGTATTTAGTTACTTACGGTATATAAGCTGCCATTTTTATCACACATGAAAACTCCTCCTTCTGTAGTCCACATAGCATGCGCGAAAGTTGACAAGTTCTCCATGTGACCGCATTTTACAGCGTGTTGACATATTCTCACTTCTTTGCAACAAGTTAGCAAATCCCAAAAATATACCTCATTTGTTCCCGTTCCGAATTGAACCATATGAACGGGTTTGTTCCAGTTGCATCTAAACAGATTATTTAAAAAAAATTGTTACACGACCTATATTTATTCAGTTCTCATTATTTTTCGAAAAAACTAAATAAATCTACGGATAAAAGATTATGGTTCACTACTTTCGTTAGCTCCCCGGTAACAAAGCATTTTTAAGCTTTCAGCGTTTTCTGTAGATGTCGCTGTCGAACCCGCGCCAAAATTTTGTAAAGTAGTCTTTCTTCGACGAATGTGAATGAGTTACATGAGTCGAAAAAAGTTCTTCGGAAACGAACTACTCATAATACTTTTTTATACTAGCGGAAATTTTATCAAAATTCAGGAGTTAAAAGGTAACTTTTCTAGGCGCTATTGCGTTAGAGAAAACTATATCGATTTTATTAATTCCTCATAATATATATCAATTCAAAAATTCTATGTTTAAAAAAATTTACCACATTAACAGCGTTAAATCACAGTTCTTTTTGTATAACTCAACTCTACATAAAAAGTTAATATTTGATGTGAACCTTTTAAATAAATTATTTGTTCTGTGACTGTTTTTATGAAATGACAGAGTCGAATCAGGACTTTTGTCGTAGGTATTATTAGTTAATCTGAAAAAATCTATTTAAATCTCGCGAAATAGACGCGATATATTAAATAAAAAAGTGATTCATTTTCAAAAATATATGAATTCAAGAATTTTATGTTTAAAAAAAGTAGTGGAACTATTTTATCAAAATAACAGCGTTTAATCACTGTTATTTTTGTATAATTGAACTCTACATAAAAAGTTGATGCGAACGTTTTAAAAGAACGAATTGTTCTGTGACTGTTTTTATGAAATGACAGAGCCGAATTAGGACTTTTGTCACAACTATTATTAGTTAATCTGAAAAAAATCTATTTAAAAATCGCAAAATAGATGCAATATATTCAATAAACAATTGATTAATTTTCAAAAATAAATCAATTAATTAATTTTCTGTTCAAAGAAAGTAAACTTCGTAAACTGGCATAATATTCACAAAATTATTGATTCACCCTCGCATTTGAAAAGAATTCTCGGTAATTATGCCTAATTATATCATTTTATTGCGTTGAGTTCCAAATACATTTTCAAAGTTCTCACTTTCCGAAAAACTTCAACAGATTTACGCACTCAAAAGTGTGTCTATAGCTTTGTTCTCGGTAGCTGCACTGGCAGAACTAGTTCAGGAAGTGTACACTAAAGCTCTCTGTATCAGAACTAGTGTCACATCAAATAACCTCAAATACAACAATCAACAAATGCTCCATTGCGCTCTGGACTACTCTGCACTGTATCGTTCTTGGTCTTCACTAATCGAGTTCAGTACAGTTCCGGTGCAGCTACCAAAAACAAACCTTATAGTACGTATTTTATGCACAATTTCATTCTAAATTAACGACAATATTTATAAAAAAACTACCTTATACGCTGATCTCTCGTATGCATATCAGTGTCCAATTCTGCTAATTTCCTATTGGTTCTCCAATTCCAAACAGTAATCGTAAACTTGGGCAATTCCCCTAAAGTAATCAACAAGGAAGTTTCTGCGAATGTTATACTAATGTATCCTTCCGAAGCCGGCTCTGGAAATATCACAAATCATAAACTTGTTTTAGGCAACCCGTAATTCAATCTTTTACTTACCACGAAATATCTGAATAGTTTCGAAATTGGGATAATTCTTTACGAATATACGAGCGTTGTTGCAATTTTCTGCATACGCGAAAACATAATGAGTTTTATGTCCTCTAACTTCGTTAATACCGTCTCCGTTTCCGTTTGGCGAATTTGCCACCATCATTTTTTCATCTTTGGTATTGAGATGGTAAAACTTTGCAACACAGCCGTTACCATAACAAAGAACATCTTTAGATATTAAACCCAGAAACTTAACTTGCCCTATTTTAGCCCATCTGGAAATTAATTTCAAATCGTCATTGATTATTTTATCAACACCCCTATAAATTATTCTCTTTGGATCACTTAATGTGCAATAAGTATCGAAATTGATATTTTATTTAGAATATTTCGTAGTAATTACTCACAAAACTGTATTATCCGTACTTCTCATAATTCTTCGCGTTAACAACTTTGTCAACTTGACGTAGTTTGATCAATTATGTTGCTATGGATATAAAAGGATTTACACCCAAAATTGATAAAGAATTTCAATTAAATTTGTTTCAAATTTTATGTTGCTCGGATACTTAATTTAAAAAGGTCATACTACAATTACGTGGACCATACAGATAATTGTAAAATGGATTGCCTAATTTGAAAAAGTTTATTAATAAATTTTTTTCTAAACTTGGCAGTTGTAATATCCATATATATATATAGTATGAATATTAATATTAATTAATTGAAATAATAAATGCATTTGTTTATTTACTTTTATTTATTCAAAATTATAAATAAAATTCTTTCAAATGTCAAATCCTTCAGTTATGTAGTTCGTTTGCTGTTCGGTACTTCTCGGTTATAGTCGTTGACGAGTGTGGTGTTTCATTTTTAGCTGGAGAAGTTTTATGTTGTTTAATGTTTTAGAAGAATTTATGATGTAAATTTAACTAACAATGTGAGTTCAAATTTATATCAAGAGTTTTTACAGACTTGATAGTGTCGTGTATTTTATTTAAAAAGTTTTTTTTTGAGTTTTATATCTTCGGCATCTTCGCGTAAAATTTGACATGGCGCTGATGTATTTCTAATTAGGGGATAAGGGTTTCAACACAAGATTTTATATTTAAATTTATACTAAATTTAGTTTTGTGCATTTAGTGTATATGTTCGGTGATGATTATGGAGAGTTAGTTGATTATCATGTAATTTCAGTTGTTACACAATGGAGGAATTAACCTCGGGGCTGGATCCCGACGAATTAATGGATCTAGATGAACCTGAAGGTTCTGACCTAGAGGACGACGAAGAAGATCTCATAGACGATTCTATATCACCGTCGTTTATGTTATCGTCGGCTCCGGGTTCAACAACAAATTCTGTAGCTTCTTCTCCAATTAGTGAAGATTTCCCTCCTCCTTTTAATTTTTCAGGCAAGCCCTTAAATGTTAAGCGAGGACGTGGTAGACCCAGAAGAGAGGGAGGTAAGATTTCATGACAAAAATTACAATTTGTTTGTTATTTCAATGTTTAGGTTATTAATCTTGATTGAATTGTTTCTATTGTGATTTTATAAGAGAAAGCTTAAATTTTATTTAGGAAAACCGAGTGCGCCAAGAACCTCAAGGGGAGGTAGCTCAGGTATATCTAGAGTGCGCAAACCGAGACCGCCAGGCTTCAGTAGAAGAGGCATGGGAAATCGAAGTATAAGACAAGTAGATAGGTCTGATTATGATTTGTCTCTATTTACACCATCGTCGATGGATGAAGGTTTTTTAGATCCCGAAACAGGTTCATTTTTATTTCCTGATCGTGAAAGGATGATTCCAGCTATGGATGAACCCCCATATTTCCCAGAGCATTGGCCAGGAAAAGTATGTGCCTTTTGTAATTTAGGAGAACGGAGTCAGTTGGGGCAAGGAGAAATGTTGAGGTGAAGTGTACTAATTTTGTTGGTCGACGCGATAAATAAAACTATTTAATTCATTAGGTTGAATTGCCCAGAGGGGTTTTCGCCACAAAAAGTTGCAGCTGAACAAATTTTAGAACGAGCTCTACAACAACCCGGTAAAGACATAGGAGATAAAAGCCCTAAAGGACCAGTGACTTGTAGACGTCAAAAAAGTTTTAATAAATGTAGACATCCATCTATGAACAGCGAATACATCGATGAATTAACTATCATCGGTTATAATGAAGTTTGTGAGTTGAACAGTTTATTTGAACCAAACGGGCAATTTTACGTCCATAGGAATTGTGCTCTTTGGTCGAATGGAGTTAAGAGAGCGGGTAATACAAAATTCCCCTTCAATAAAGTGATTTATTACCTCTATTATTATTATTATTTTAGATAATTTGGCGTTGTTGAATGTAGGTCCGGTTGTTTTACAGAGTTCATCCAAAAAGTGTTCTTTCTGTAATCATTACGGAGCTAGTGTTACTTGTAATGTAAATGGTTGTACTAAAATTTACCATTACCCTTGTGCTACAGCCGCCGGTGCCTTTCAGGAAATTTCTACTATTACAACTTTTTGTTCCAATCATTTAGGACAAGTAGCCATGCTTACGGAAGGTGAGTTTACTATAAGTTCAATTCTATATCTTAAAATTTATTCCCAATTACAATTCCAAACAACAAATTGTATCTCTTATGATAAGCACTATTAGGTGGACTGAAAAACTACATAGATGGCGCTACTTATATTGAATCCTTAATTTTCAATTAACACTAACTCTTATAAATTTGTATCTTTTCGTATCAATTAGTTTGTGAGTTATAGCAATTTGAGTGAAGTAACTGTTGCTTAAAAAATCATTCATCATCATGAAATGAGCGCTGAGGACAATATAAGCAGTTTATGTCTCAAAGAGGATGTCATAGACGAAAACATGAAAAGTAATAACAAAATAATTTTGGATAACCGTGAATTGAAGCTGATCGAGATGACTGAGACCATAAAGATGTGTAAGGACATATCGTAGATGAATTTTTCGTTTTATCCTTTCTAGGGTGTCGAAAATGTATTTATTATTTACTCATTTATCACTAATTTATTTAAATTGTTCGATTGCTTTGCCAATTCGTTCTGTTCACTACGACTATTTATTTATTATGAACTGAACTAAACTGCGCTACACAAACTCCTTATATATGTTTCAAACAATTCCAAAAGTTGTAGGAACAAGAAGAAACAAAATAAATAAACTTTTTAAAAAATTATTCAATGTAAATAAACTGATTGTTTTAAAAATTGATATAAAGAAGGCGCCTTCGCCGAATTTTAGAATTCCTAATTATGAGGACAGGGGGCAGTCTAAAATGAACTTATTTCTAATACAATTTCTATATAATATATAATATCAGTGAACCAAAGTTGTAGCCGCAATATCAAAAAACTCATCCGACATGTTTTCAATAATTAACTTTACATTAATCGTTTATTTTATACATGTCATTGGTAAATTTCAGCAACAGCTTGCTACACTTGCCGTACCATGGGAGATATAGCTAATTTAATGTATTGCTCCGGTTGTGGGGCACATTATCACGGTACCTGTGTCGGTTTAGCACAATTACCAGGTAACTATTCATATTTTGTTTCCTAAATTCACTTCCACTTTTTTTTTTAAATTATATTTTAGGTGTTAGGGCTGGTTGGCAATGTCGAAAATGTAGATGTTGTCAAGTTTGTCGAACAGTAGGAGACGAATCAAAATTAATGTCTTGCGAACAATGTGATAAAGTTTACCACGCGGGATGTCAAAGGCCGACAGTAACTTCGATTCCAAAATACGGTTGGAAGTGTAGGGTAAGATCTATAATATATCTCGAAATTTATTTTTCTTTATTTTTTTTTTTCGTAAAGTGTTGTAGAGTTTGCGGAGATTGTGGAGCACGAACACCCGGTGCCGGTTTATCTTCCCGATGGCACGCACATTACACCGTCTGCGATTCATGTTATCAACAAAGAAACAAGGGATTTTCTTGTCCTTTGTGCCACAAAGCTTATCGAGCTCATGCTCATAGAGAAATGGTACAATGTTCGAATTGTAAAAAGTGAGTTCGATTACAAAAATTGATATTTTGATTTTACAATTCCTAAATTTTAGATTTGTTCATGGTACTTGCGATGCCGAAGCCGATGTTACAACTTATCATCAAAAAAAAGAAACGAACCCGGAATATGAATACGTGTGTCTGCATTGTAAAAATGCTACCGGTAGACTGATAACAACTAAAAGAGCAAGTAAGTCATAAAATCCTTCAACTTATTCTGTTTGCGTCTATTTTGTTCAAAAAATTATGGTAAAATTTGTAACAAGAATGTCAAGTATAATTTTGTCTTTTTCGGTCTTTAATTCGTGTTGCGTTAATATAGTTTTTAAAAATTTTCAAGGTACGTTTAATAATTTTAGTTTTATTAATTTTTTTTTTTTGGTTATTTATTGTATCTAAAACAAAAATTGCTGTTATTATTAATTATGTTGTTATTTCCTGTACTATAACATTTTATTCAAATCGAACTAGTTTTTATTTGAAAGTTTTTTTATTTATATAAAAAAAATTATAAACAATATTGATTAAAGGTAATTCAAAATAATTTGTGATTCAGTCAAAAATATTTATTATATTTAATTATATTCATCATGGTAATAAATTTTGGTAATTATTTCGATTAGATTACACCCCTCGGATTTCGTTAAAATTTTAGTATGTTATAGAGAAAACTACATTACAACAATATTTTTATATATAGGGCGCGGAAACCACCCCTTCAGGTACTTTTTTCGTTTGAAAAATCATGTAATTGTAATCATTTTTAGCTTAGGTTATTATTAAAATAATTATAATAATTTTTAGGTTAGGTTTTGTTATGTTAGGTTATTATTATCATTTGATTTTTTAAACGAAAAATACCATCCTTTCCGGTACTCTTTTCGTTTGAAAAATCAAATAATTGTAATATTTTTTAGGTTAGGTTAAGTTATTATTAAAATTATTATAATAATTGAAAATTTTTAGGTTAGGTTTGATTATTATTTGATTATTTAAACGAAAAAAATTATCTGAAAGGATGGTTTCCGCGACCTACATATTTAAATATTGTTGTTTAGTTGTTTAGTGTAATTTTCTTGATAACATATTAAAATTTTAACGGAATCGGAGGTGTGTAACCTAACCTAGATAGTTACCCGAGTTTTTAATATGAATTGAAATTGAAAAAAAAAATCTGTTTTAGGTATCGACGATCCTTCTGATATGTCCGTTTCACACGAATCTTTCTATGACGACACATCGGAATTCGATCTACCATCACCGGACGAATTCGCCCGCAGCATGGGTCTAGGTAAAGGGAAACCGTACAACGCCAGCAAAATAGCCAAGAAGCGTATGGTTTTTCCTGCTGGTGGTAGACCGAAAGGTACTGGTAAAGTACCGCCAGGTAAAATGGGTTTCATGAAACGCGTTCGCTTATCAGATTTCAACAGGAAACGGGGACAGAAAGCGAAAATGCGCGGAATATTCGGAGTGCCCGGGGTCGGTCTTCAAAGACCGGTCGCCGACGGTAAAAACGAAGACGAACCGGGCGTAGAAAATCGATTGGTGTTGTGTTCGGCCAAAGATAAATTCACTTTGACGCAAGATATATGCGTGATGTGCGGTGCGGTGGGAATGGATCAAGAAGGTTGTCTCATATGTTGTGTACAATGTGGCCAGTGTTACCATCCGTATTGTATTAATGTGAAAGTGACTAAAGTCGTACTACAAAAAGGTTGGAGGTGTTTGGATTGTACGGTGTGCGAAGGTTGCGGTCAACGTAACGACGAAGCTCGTTTGATACTATGCGACGACTGCGACGTTTCTTTCCATATTTATTGCATGGATCCACCGCTCGATTATGTGCCTCAGGGTAATTGGAAATGTAAATGGTGTGCCATGTGTCAAAATTGCGGAGCTACCGATCCCGGTTTTAATTGTACTTGGATGAATAGTTCGACGTTATGCGGACCTTGCGCTTCGCACCTCAATTGTCCCAGTTGTAGCGAACCGTACAGCGAAGGAGATCTGATAATACAATGCGTTCAATGTGAAAGATGGCTTCACGGTACTTGTGATTGTATTAAATCTGAGGAAGACGCCGAAAAATGCGCCGAAGAAGGTTATAATTGTCTTTTGTGTCGACCCAGAGACGTACCTCCGCCTCATTTAATACCGCCTCCGCTTGCCATTAAACCGCCGACTCCTACGAAAAGTCCTGAAATGGGGAAAAGCACCAGTTACTATTTGGACGGTGTTTACCTCAGCGAAATCGGTAATAATTTCATTAAAGCATTAACTCTTGAACATCACGGATCTAGGAAGAAGAGAAAGAAATTACCTACGGTACAGGATAAGGAAGCTGGAATCATGGCTACGATTGAATCTGTCGTCGCAGGAGGAAACGGAAGTAAGTAAAATAAAAATCGATGAAATAAAAAAAAAAGTGTTGACATTTACCTTCAATTGTAGCTAGCGGTTTGGAGGACAGCGCCAAATTAGAACTGGTCGACGTCAAAGACGAACCGCAAGAATTGTATAAAGAAGGTATGATTTGGACTAAAGAAGACGGACCGACTCCGGAAGGTTTCACCGTATTCACCATGGAAAGTGGAATTAGCGTGCTGCGACGAAAGAGACAACGCAATCTTCAAAAACTCGGAATCGGTGGATTTTTAGTTAGAATGAGGGGTATCAGAACAGGTCAAGATAACGACGACATCGATCCGACTGTCGGACAGAGTTGTGGTGTTACTTCGAGCGAAACAATCCAACCGTTACAAAACGAAGGGGATAAACCCAGAAGGAAACCGATTCGAAGAAAACCGAAGAGTAAATTGGCCGAAACTTTCCCGTCGTACTTGCAAGAAGCATTTTTCGGGAAGGAACTTTTGGAAACGGTCGATTGTAAAAAGGAAGTCGACAGTTGTAGCAGCGACGATGAAAAATCTAATAAATACAGATCTATTAATCTATCACAAGTAAGAAAAATAAAATTTTTTTTCAATTTAAAGATTAATAATTTTTTTTACAGGATGAACTAATGGCGGTAGCAGCTGTTTCCGGTAAACAAGATAAGCAAGCGATAACTAGTATGAAAGATAGTCTGAAAGACGTTAAACCATCTCATTTCGTTAAAGAAGAAGAGGATGATAATACGGAAGATCTTAAAGATGTTTTAGCTCTACCGGGAGATTTACTTGATGCCGATTTAGTGAACAGTATTATGGAAGACGAAGAAGAACTTACGAAGAACACTGGATCTTTGGAAGGTTTAGATACCAATTTACAGGAAGACAGCGAACTTGGAGATACTTTGGGAAGCTCGGGTAATTCAAAAGAGACCAAAGATGAATTGAGTGATATTTTAGGACCTCATTTTAACCTTGATTCGATATCGAACATAAATAGCAAAGACGTTGAAGATATATTTAAAGTATGTCAAAAAATTTATCGATTACAATCTTAATTATACGTTTATATATTATTTAGGGTGTATTAACAGACGAATCGCAAGAATCACAAGAAAGCAGCAACTTTTCTATTCAGAATAATAACATTTTCGCTAATAATATCCCTCAACAGAACTTGACGCAACATCCTATAATAACACCGGCGACGGTACGTCCCAAAACTCTACCAAACGTTAGTCAAGTCAATTTGAATTCGCCTGTTGGATTTCCACCACCGTCACCATATCATTCGGAATACAGCAAGTAAGTAAAATCCACACAGCAAAATTTTTAATTGTTCATTCGATTAAAAACACTTCTTGTACCATATCTATGATCTAAATAGGTGACTTCCTAATTCTACGTGTGTTGTACTCTTTATTTACCATAGAGCGAAGTGTCTTATAAAGGATCTGAATGTTTATGTTCAGATTTCACCACCAGATCTTTCCAGTGATGAAATTATGTATAAAAAAGAACTATAACATGAGGCTACCTAAGAAGCAAGATTTAGAAAGAGAATTCATCATTTGAATATAGGCTAGCCCGATCCGGCTCATCAGCAAATGTTCCGTTGATGAAATGATTGGAGAAAGTATCAAAAAGAACTACATCATGAGTCTACCTATGATGGAAGAGAATACACCACCCCCCATAATAGTTGCCGTTAAAAGTCCTTGGAATAGGTGCTAAATATTCTATGTTTAGACCCCTGCTGGAGGTTTTTATAAGCAGAAATAAGCTAACAGTGATTGAAACTGATGGATAAGATGTGATAAGCTCCCATGATTAACTTAAATTGGCAAAAATAACATTTTTCTTAACCTGGTTAAGTTGCACAGGAATAAAAGAAATTATATTTGTAAATAAATCCAAACCAGATCAAAAACCGACAAATTTATATCCTGTGGAAAGTTTTGGAATCCCTCTTCATCCGGACAAGAAACTCTGGATCTAAAAAGAAAGGTGTAGGAAGTTGTTTGCTTTACGAACAAGGAATAATAAGATGAGGAATGTGGTAAAAAACGATTTAGGAATTTAAATTTGATCTCCAGCACATTAAAGACTATGACTACAGGCTTTAGAGATGATTTGGATTGGAAAGACAACTGGAAATACGGAGTGTGTTTAATAATTATTACAGAGGAGTGTATTTTATCTAAATAAAGAGTTTTAATTTTTTTTTTATTTATTCCCAGTAGTCCTCAGTTCAGTCCGGCTTTTACCGAATCGCCTAACGCTTGGGTAGGAGTACCCGAAACGCCGGAAATCGATAGTACTAATGTAGGAGTTCCATCGACCTACAATCAACGTTCATCAGAAAAAATGAAAGCCGATGAAAGTTTGGGTAATGGCGCCACAATTTCGGCAGTTTTGTACGCCAATATGAACCATCCTGAATGGAAAAAGGAATTTCCAAATTGGTCAGACAGGTAAGTAAGATCCTAATCAAAATTTTTATTCCAATTTATATTTATTTGAAACTATACTATCTGGCAGTACTGTACTATTAAGTTTATTGTATCGTCTTATGATTCGAATAGTCTAGATGTTTCCTGATTGTTCTAGACCCACCACTGTACTTTACCAATTCTGCTTATCCATAGCCATTTTTTTCCAATTTAGCACCCCCATTGTTTCCAAATGCATCTCTATTTCAACCAATTATTCGAACTTTGTCTTCGTCTCTACTCCATCATTAATTTTTATCCCTGATTCCTGTCCGGCTCTCCGTAATTGTACCAGCCAACTTATTCTTGTTTTTTCTATTATGTTTACCACCTTTTCCTCTATTTTTTTTGTTTGTTCTTCTTTTCTTTTGTCATACTGTTTCTGCAGTATAAGTCATGGAGGGTCGTATTTGCTTTTTATTTTTTTTTTAAGAATTTTTCTATTTGCACCAAGTGCTCTATTGCTGCTTGTATCTTCTCTTCTATATTCTTCATTAATTATCATAACTGTAGTTTTCTTCACCAATTCCAACTTACATTTTCCAATTTTTTGGTTTAAAAAAATGGTGGAAAAAAAGCGACGTTTTGTCCTCAGACAAATTAAGAGAAAATTCGAACTTTTAACAATTCCTCTACCTTTAAATTCTGAAAAATTGTTTGTGGTACATATTTATATTAAAATATGGTTGAAGAGTCTCTTAATGGCACCGATGATGGAATCCGTGTGTCCTCAAGAACCCTGGAAAATGGATTACAGTGTTGTCAATACAGAAAAATTTGAAAAATTTCACTGTTCTGGAATGTTGCTGCACAAAAATATATAAAAATCGATTAATCGTTTGTTATAGATATAAACAGATAATTAAAAAATGGAGGACTTTGAGTCAGGAACAAAAAGCGCCCTATTTGCAACACGCAAGAGACAACAGGAGTCAGTTGAGGATGAAAAAAGCTCAACAGGTAAATTTATTATTTATTTTTTTTTTCAAAATCAGTTATCAATCAAGCAATATAATTTTTTTTGTAACTAATATTTCAATTAGTCACCCCTAGTAGGTGTAAATAAATCATTATTTGTTTCTTGTTATTAAAAAAAAACTCCTTGCCCTGTAGATTTTGTTATCCTTTTTTTAATTATACCGGATGTTTGAGAAATATGTAACGTCAAATTTAAATTCCAAACTTTTACTAAAAATTCTATTATGTCAAATATACAATGTGTTTTAAATAAAAAACTGTATCTGAATTGTTACAATTTCAAATTAAATAATTGAATATAAACATATTTCGATTCGGAGTTGAGATAAGGTGACAAGTTTTGGAGCTCCTTGGATTTTTATTACCAAAACTATTTGTGATATGACAAAATGTCACAATCCATTTTTACTACCCTTTAACTAACACTAATGGCTAATTATTGATTCCGAATTACCTATTTATGTCATTCGATGTTTGTAAAATGTGAATTCTGTGATATTTCTGAGAATTTTTTACCTCTAAATTGATAAGTAATGACTGTAAGAATGAGGTTCCAAACAAGTGGATCAACTTAAAAAAAAAACTAAACTCAAAAGTGACTCGAGTCACCAACTACGCACACCTTAGACTCAATTGTGATCGAAACCTACTTCTTTCTATAACCGAAGCTACAGTCCTTTGAGAACCAGAGACTGCAAGTCCTTTCTGTCCTGAAGACGAATCCCCAACTGGATTAAGTCCGCCTCAACGTCTTCCTTCAGGAACCTCCAGGAAGTCCATTCATGAGTATCCTCTCCACGTGTCCCAGCCACCTCAGACGTGCCACTAAACCTTTCTCAGCTCATCATTGCTCGTGTTGTTACCAAAGTCGTAACTCATTTCAAACTGGACAAAGGGATTTGTCTCAGAAAAGAGTTTCTTTTGAGTTGATCTGTGTGTATTGGGCCTTAATGATTTTTTTTTTAGTATTCGATTGAAGGTGATCCGATAAGAAGAAGACATGAAGTATCAAAAACTTTTAGGGCAAAGCGGAATATGACAGAGGTCAAAGAATTAGGAATCGGGTACTAATCGTTAAAGAGGAAAGAATTAAGAACAAAAACTTGGGAATGTGTAATGTCAATAAAAAATAACTGAAGGATTAAAAGGAATATGTTCCTGATAAAGAAATAGTTACAGAAAGAAAATAAGAAGACGAAAATGTGGAAGAACGGTCACTATCATACTAACTACATAAAAAAAAAACAAGGAAATACGTTTTTGAATGAATATTTTTTATATAATTTGAAATTGTTAATAGTTTTTCACTGTGGCAGGTACAGGGAAGGTTCAAAAAGTGTAGAGCCTCGGGGGTTCACCAGCGCAGGTAGCTGACCCAAATTTAATGGCAGCACGGGCTTTTCTTTAAAATTTTAGGGTAGATTAAGAAACCCTACTAAAGAAATTGATTTTTCGAAAATTTCAACCAAAAAGTCCCTTTTGAGAAAAAAAAAATTGAGATGAATAATGAGACAAGATTTATATTAATTGAAAATATATTTGAAACACATTGTATATTTTAGTTACTGAATAAATAATTTGTTTCTGTTTATATTAAATTTAGTTCTTTTCTTTTAAAAATATTTTTTAAAATTTATTCAGTGACTGTTTTATGGCGACGAAATTTTGTATTAAATTATATTAAAAAAATTTTTTTTTGTGGATAACGCATTGAGGCATGCTCATCTTTGAGCTTCTATGGCTAACGGGTTGTTACTAACAACTGAGTGTTTTTTATTTTTTTTTTTTTTTAAATTTGATCCCATTGTTTATATATGCATTTCATTAAAAAGTTGTTGAAGCGAAAATAAATTTTTAGTACTAAAAATGTTAATTTAGTTTTTTTAAAAAAAAAATCAATATTGGCAACTTTTTATTGAATTGACCCCAAAATCATTGCGCTTCTACTTTATTTTATGTTGTTTCGTTGATTTTTCTTTTTAAATTTCTTCACTTTAGATGTACTTCAATTCTTTTTCGAAACTTATATTGAAAAAAAATTGAAATTTTCTCCTCTCAATTATGTAAAATTAATATTTGCAATGTCTGCATAAACCGAACAGAAAAATACTCGGTTCATACTAACATAAGTCAAATTTAAGGCATTTTCGCTCTTTTTTTTTTGTTATTAAATAAAAATTTGATTGATTAATCGAAAATGCTTTAAAATTGATTTTTTTTTTTAAATGGAAGACATCTAAAATGAATATCAATACTCTAGTCACAGACCTCCAAGGATTCTACCGCATCTACCATCACCACCACCACCACTACCACCAACACCACATCCCCGAACGTGATCAAGCCAGTCCATGCCGCCCCAGCCCTAGCGACCACCCTTCAGGCAGTAACGCAGCAGTCCGTGGGAGCGGTATCAACCGCTCCCCCGACTTCCATAACAGAGGTGTGCACTCAATCGAGGCCAACACTAACACCAGCTTCCATTAGCTCTGTGTCTGTTACCCCTCCACCGACACTCCCGAAACCGCCCTCTTCTCCTACCACCCATCAACAATTCACCGTACACGGACATTTTGCCGGTCCCGGTGATCACGTCGGTCCCGCGCCAAATGTCACCGTCAATCCCCATTATCAACCCAACGAGGGTATTCCTCACCCAAGGTTAATTCCTCAACAAAATAGTGCGTCAGATCAGCAAATTAGGGTGTTGACACCTTCAGAAATAATGCGTACTCTTCCCTCGCTCTGTCAGGAAAATTACGAACCACAGGGATTGGTGAGAATTAGTATTCGGTGTGGACATATGTATTTTTTTGAGTTTTTTTTTATTTTTTTCAATTTTTCGTTTTTTGATATGCTTCCGAAAGTAGGTCTAACGGTCGACATCGATATAACACTAAATTCAATTTGAATTTTTCTAAATGCTTTAAATAGGACACGATGCCCTTAATTGTCGGTACTTCCCCCAATCGAACCGACAATATTGTCAATTACACACCAATCCCTTACTGTTACCAATAATTGGTCGATCAATTAACCCTCAAATATTCATTTTTAATTCATTTAATTCATTCATTATGAAAAAAATCGATCTAGAGGAAAATCCCTTGGAAGTACCTTGGAAAATTTGGGGCAACGTTTATAGAAGTAGGATTCGATCGATGCGAGTCCTTGAATGGCACGCCCGCGAAACGCCACCTTTTTCAAACCTAAATTGAAATAAATCCGCACGCTCCAAGTCAGGGAAATAATGTGGATGATCCGAGATTAATAACTGAAATTGCAAAATGACCTAAAACTTCCTCATCGAATACAACATGACACGCATATGCGGGACAAATCCTTGCGGATAATGGTACGAATCAGTCGCGGATATATCACCACCATGTTTCGTATTAGCTCATTTAAACCTGGGTTTCTGCTTGCCTATGGTGGATTTAACCTTGGCTCATGGTTAAGTTTTCCCTCGATAGGGATTCGATCGGTGTGCGTTTTTGGATAGCCGTCGACACTTGATAAATTGAAATAAGTCCGCAGGCACAAGGTCAGGGGAATAATGTGGTTGACGGAAAATAACTACTAACTAAAACCGAACATTTTGGGTACGTACTTCTTCATCGAATGCAACCTTTGATACTTTTTGGTTCGTTGCCGCTTGGAATCCGGTAGCACCGGGTTTAATCCTCTACGATCCTGGTCACTACATTTGGATTTCTAATACTCTTAACAGTATGTGTGGGACAAATATTTGGTACAAACTGTGCTCAATTGTAATCAGTCGACGATCCGATCTTAGCTCATCGTTAGTCGTTTCCTTGTCGTTGCTAAAATGCGTGAAACCAGTCTTGAACGCATTTTCTGGTAACGGATTCCGTCCAAAACATTTGCACCGACGTCTCATTTGTTTTTCCATCTGGAGACTCTTCTTCAGGAAGTGGTATTCGGCGTCAATTAACGTATATAAATAACCGGTACTCGGATAGGGTGAAGAACAGCTAGGTGGCGCTCTTTGACATGTTTCTGGAACGTCAACTGCAACGCGCACCCAGTATATCTTTTTGTTTTCCAAATGGATTGTAAACTGAAAAATATTTTAAAAATCGATATTTTCTATTAATGTCCTCCGTTAAACCTGCTTATCAGTATGCATCATTTTTTTTTAAGGAGATTTGTATTTTGATACTATATGCTCATTATAATTTCGATGAATTCGGACTGTTTTTTTTTTTTGTGAGCATGATTTTTTTTTTAATT
Organism: Diorhabda carinulata; assembly: GCF_026250575.1. NCBI lineage: Eukaryota > Metazoa > Arthropoda > Insecta > Coleoptera > Chrysomelidae > Diorhabda > Diorhabda carinulata. The sequence continues at coordinate 694,370 of NC_079468.1, forward strand.
TAAATTTTCTTAGTAAAGTTGGGCACTCGCCGCTGATAAAATATTTTATTTTAAATTTATATACTTTTTTTCCCATTTCTATCCTTATCCAGCGTCCAGAAAAATATCAGATAACAGAGCTACTCTGTATACGTAAAATTAACCTATTTGTAAAAAAAAACAACAACAAATTAATTCAAATAAATATATTTTTCTGTAAAAAGATGAATTTCGGGAGCAATTGTTTTTGCATCTCGGGAAACACGCACGTTTCGATAACCAACTTATCATCTTCAGAGACTCTAACATGATTCCGGTCAACCGCGTCGGTTACCTATCTAAAAATACAAAAATTTTGTCTTATTAATCTTTTATCGTCTTATAAATATTGATATTTGTGATCCTTTATATAAATATCTCTAATGTTATCTAAAGAATGTCATAAAATATCCGTTTTAATACTTTTTCATTTATACATAACCTCAAAAGTTATTTTTCGAACTCGTTAAGTCTTGTGACTGACACACAGATGGCGCTGCCATTGTCAAAACCATATGACGTTTATGAAGTACCAACCATGTGTCAAATTTTAAGACATTTCGATTAGTTGCAGGTATTTAAGTGAAACAACAACGTGTTGATTATTCAGAGCTATGATTGGAGATATTTACACGTAACAAATCGTCGATATGTGACAACGGATGAAACACGGATCCATCACTTCCCTTCTGAATCGAAACGATCATCATCTGAGTGGACTGCAGCCGTTGAACCACGTCCGAAATGTTCAAAGGCACAACAGTCAGCTGGGAAGGTTACGGCTTCAATATTGTGGAATTCTCCAAAAGACAATCAATACTACATAGAGTCGTTGGATGCAAAATCAAGGGAAAACGGCGTCATGTGTCAAAGGAAAAACCACTGTTTCACCAAAACAATCCACCGAGTCGGTGGTAACGATAGTTAAAGTGAACGAATTGCTTCCTCATCCACCGTATAGTTCAGATCTGGTCCCCAGTGACTGACAATAAGAAATTTAGTTCAAATGAAGAAGCAATAGCCGAAACTGAAGCCTATTTTGAGGCAAAAGACAACAATTTCTACAAGTACAGTATGGAGAAGTTGGAGAAGCGTTGGACTAATTGTATTGCTGTTGAATGAGATTAGATCGATGAATAAAATCGATTTTTGGTACAAAAATGTCACACGACTTGATGATTGATGTGTTATTTTGTTTATACAATACTCGTCATTACACTGTTTGGGTTTTCGAGCCGGATATGAAAAAAGTGAAGGCTCGAAGGACCAGAAAATATGAATATTCACCCAAAATTTCAACTTTTCACTTTTTTCTATAATCGAATCATACAAATACGAGATGCTTTACAATATCTTTGATATAATTTTATAGAAAAGGAAAAATATATTTATTAAAAATTAGTAATAAGTAGTTAGTATGTAATTTTATTTTAATACTCTACTAAATCAACTCACTGACCTTGCGACTGTTCTTGCGCTTACCGAAAGTACTGTCCCTACAGCATGTCTCTTATTTTCCTTCCATATTTTGGTTGTTTATTTAAAATTGTTTTCTTTTCATAGTGGTGTTTGGTGTTGTTTTACTTTCTCTTAATCGTTGGGCTTTGTTCGTAGCTATGAAAAAATGCGTACAAAAAATAATCGACATAAATACCTTAAGTATCTTTGTTATTAATTTTAGGATCAAGAAAAGATGGCGCTGCAACAGAAATCGGCTCGAGAAGCCGAACAGGAACGACAATGGAAGCAACTGCAAGCTATAAGACAACAACAAACACAACAACAGCAGAATATTATACATGAACAAAGAGTACAAGGTACGCTACGAGGAGATATTCGTAAGTTTTTGATAAAACAGAAGCTCTAATCTTGTTTTACGTTATAATTTTTACAATTTTTTTTTTTTTTTTTTCATTTCAGCTATAGCTCGCGTCCAGAGACAGATTTCCTCGGATCCGAATCAACAGTTCTTGTCCGAGCAACAGAGCCCTCTGCAGATTAACACGCCGCAAGAATTGAGTCCTTCGGCTACGCCGACGCCTAGTCCTCGACAATTCTTAGGGATGAAATCTCCAACGTTTCCTATTCCTTCTCAAGTTCCTCAAACCGGAATCAGGCATCCGACACCTTCCCAATCACCCCATGACGTAAGTCAAACCGCTACTCCCGACGGTAACGATTTATTTATTCAACCTCCTAATACACCCAAACCTAATTTTCCCACTAGGTTACCTACGGACCAGTTCGCGCTCCAATCCGCTGCTTCTAGACCCCAGTTCGGTATACCTAGACAACAATTACAGGTAACTAATCTTATTATCGTTTGTTCGAGGTGTGTAATTTACGATATAACTTTTTAGAATTTCCCTAATCAGGAGATTAACATCAATCGACAATTAAGAGACCTTTTGCAACGGCAACAAGTCAAAAAGTTGGACGAACTACTACCAGGGAAAGTTCAACAACAAAGAATGTGGCCACCTGCAGAACAAGAAGGGGAAGCTTCAACTAGTACCGGTAAGTATATAGTAATGAATTCAAATGGGTTAGGCTATTCTTCTTTTCCCTCTTTCTGAAGGATTCAATGAATGTTGGTACATATAACCTCGACCTAAATAGGTCGTGGTTCACTAAGAGGCCTGAGGTAGTTACAATTTTGGAAACTTCAACTTTGACCACCTTACAGGTTATAATCGATAATGATAGAGCCTCAGAAAAGTAAAAAACGTCAATAAGAGGATACAATCTAATTAGAGCACCATCGGAATATATTTTAAGATATTGAACCGGGAAAACAGAGACGTGGACGGTTCTCAGTCGAGTTTAAGACCCCAATGAACTTGAAGAGCAGAAAGTACCATCAAAAAGTATAGGAGCGACCATTAACTTCCCTCACATTCTTCTAAACCACACAAAAAGGAGATGGGAAGGATACTTAGTAGTTGAAATTTATGGGACAGCATAACTAAGATAAAATGGCGGCCACGCAATGGAAATGGAGATACGTGTAATCATTGTGGTTCAACCATCAAATCAAAAGCACGGAACAGACATTATTTGACGAAGCTTTGATCTAGAACCAGATGACTAGTTTATAAGAAAAAGAAATAGTTGAAACTTTAATGATCTAGAAAAAATAAATTTCTGTTGAATCTAATTTTATTTTATCATGACCAGGTACTCCGATTGCTATTGCCTCAACAGCTGACACGACATTCCGACAACCTTTACCTCCTAGCGTAGTACGACCCAGAGGAGCTCTTTCTTTACAAGGTAGAACAGCTCCAGGACAAATTAGATTAGGACAAATTGATGCCAGGATGCAAGGACTTGATCCTAGGATGAGATTGATTTTACAACAGCAGGTACGTTGATTAAATATTGTACTATTATAATATTTTTTTGTAACGATGTTTTTTTTTTAGCAACAGCGTTTAACAACTGGTATCCAACAACAATTTGTGCGTTTTACATCGGCAGCTGCACGTCCAGCTACTTTAGAACAGTACGAATTGTTACAAAGACAAGCTAATGCTCAGATTCGCGGTCCCGAACAACAAGGAGCACCTCGTATGGTCCTAAACCAAGCTAGCGTTATTCAAAGACCTCAAGTAGTTCAAGCAGCTCCTACAACTAGCGCAACTGAAAGTAATTCGAGTGAAGAAGGTATTCCAGATAACGTTACAGCAGAACTCGAGAAATTAGAACAAGAAACTGGTAAATATTCACTTATTAATATGATTGTTTGAAGATTTTAACGTTTTCGTTCTGTTTAAGGTACTATGGTTGAACTCCAAGGAGTCAGTGAAATTTTAGGAGGTCTTGGAGACGACGACGACGAACTATTAGCGGAAATGGGCGCGGATTTCAATATATTAGAATACGCCGATCCCGAATTGGAAACATTAACCGGAGGAAAAACGAATATCTTGGATTTGGAATTGGAAGAAGAACCGGTGAAGAAAGAAAAAATATCGAGCGGTTCGACTCAATCTACGAATCCGAGTGTAACTACGAATTCTAATACCATCGAAGTTAAAAATGAAGAATCGCAATCGTCTGTTAAAAAATCGGAACCAACGCTACCTCCTCCACCACCTCCACCTCTGGCTCTACCTCAACAGCAACCGACTGCGACACAGCACGCGGTTCCGGCTCCCATTCAACAACAGCCGCAACATCCACCCCAAGTGTCGGCACCGCCCACAATGCATCTAACACCCAATCAAATTCACCAGCAGATGGTGCACCAAGTAAGTAGAATAATATCATCAAAAGAAGAGAAACTTTTTTGTTGTTGTTGTGGTATTGATAGAAAAGCGAAAACATACCGTTCTGATTGTTTCAGAATAATAATTTTTATTTTAGGTACAACAAGCTGCTGCCCAGGGTAGACCAATGCCTCCAGGTTCTAAAATGCAAACTCCTGATGGTTTTGTCGGTATTGTCATGCCGAATAATACCGTACAATTACAAATACCGCCAAGTTATCAACAGAGATTATTATTATTACAACAATGTGAGTAAATTTAATTTTTCTGGTTAAACTGAATGATTTTTGGCCGATTAATAATCTAAAATATATTTTTTAGTCCAAAATCAAAAGCTCCAAATGCGTGTTGATAATACGGCGCCTCGTGTAGCAGTTCAAGTTGGAGCGGTCGGTCCTAGGATGGTAGCTTCTTCGGCTCCGCCGCCTCCACCTCCGCCTTATCCAGGACCTCCGCCTCCGTACCCCGGAAATCCCGCTCAATCTCAACAACAGGTGAGATTTCGATGTTTTGGTTTTAGGTTTTGAGCATGAGGCGTCGTTTTTTGGTTTTTAACTGTATATTGTTAATAATAATTTTGTATATATTAATAAAATACTGTGGTGGTTTCCTTTATTAATATTAACCAAATATATGAGATCAGAATTTTAAATAATGATAATTGAAAATTATTAAAAATAGTATGTGCCACGTGTTTACGGATGGGGACTCAAAATGCTTTTTTCAATGATATATGTATAAATGAAATTTTTGACTTTTTCTAACCATTCAACAAAAATATAGTCCATTCAAACCAAAATTTACAATATTGTAAATAATACAAGAGGATTTGTGGACGGAGTAATTGTTAGACAAATATAATTTTCTAATGGAGCAAAGTTAGTAAAAAATGATATTTTACATTCTAAAATTGTTTATATAGAGAAACTTTATTATGGAATTAATTATATAAATCAATTTTCTAAAAAAATAGTGTATATGACGATTTTTTCGCAAAACGTTCCGGCCTGTCCGGTTCTGCTTTTTATTACGTTGCTTACCGAGCTCGATTGAATAAAATCCTCATTATAGGATTGATTGTAATCAAAAATTGGTTCAAAAAAGTGAATATTTGTGTGAATATGTTCTAGACCATGTCTCGAAATGATTTTCTCGCACTTCAATCGAGCTAGTCCGGTCCTGCTTCCTATTTACGCTGCTAAACGAGCCTGGCTAAATAAAATCTTCATTATAGGATTGATTTTAATCAAAAATTGGTTGAACAAAGTGAATATGTTCTAGATCATGTTTCGAAACAATTTTCTTGCACTGCAATCGATCTAGTCCTGTCCTGCTATTTGTTTGTTTGATTATTCTGGAACAAAGTTATTTTTTTTTCATCCCAAATGATTTTTTTACAAAAACTCTGTTATTTCGGTCCTGCTTTTCGTTTTCTAGAAAATTCGTAATCTAGAGGAATCTAGAATGTACCGAGTTAGGTTTGGAACATGAAATTACCATTATAAATAATATAATATGGGCAGTTTAGGGCTACTTTAATCCAAATTAGAGATACAAGCAATAACTGAATCATCCAAGACGTGTAAAAATTTTTTTCAAGTTGGAGAAAATGATAATGTTTCAATTTTTTGTATTCAAGTGAGATTTTACATGAAATTGTATATAAAAAGCAGTAATTTGGAATAAACGTTTTCTCCATTTGGATTCCCATCTGTAAAATACTGTATATCATAAAAATTTTGTTGATAATTTTTGAAAATTTTATGAAATTTCAAAATATGCAATAACAGATTGATTAATTTTTTTAAATAGTGAATAATTCAGTAAATTTACAACTCATTTAACGCTTTCCCCCCTATTAATACAATTTACAACGAAAAATATATTTTAACAAAAATATCATAAAAAATATATATAAATTATAAAAAAATGCAAAAAGACTTATTATAATATAAAATGGAGGCTATTAGAAGTTAAAATGTATTATAAATATAATCAATTGCATGTGTGTGGTAGACGGGATTGAGAATGGGGCCTGGTCTTCTCCCAATGGGACATTTTCATCCCAGTACACTGCAGGGTTTTTCCATGCATCCACACTTGCAGCGGCGACCACTTCTCCTCGAGGTGAGATCTGGATACACACAAACACTGTCTCTTTATATCTAAATTCATCTCTTATTATCCACCATCCATCTTTAGCACCACTTTTTACCCCCTTTGCTTTCACTTAGGAACATTCTAATAGCATTCTTCCAATACTTCTGACAAGACTAAAAACTTGGCAATACTGGATATTGATACAAGAAAATTGCTGCCATTTTTTTATTTTTATCAGAAAAAAAGTGATAAGTGCCATTTTTTACCTTTTAAAAACTCTCACTATTGTTTTAATACCGATTGATTCCGATTCTAATGAATAGAACGGATTTTTTAGTAAACGAAAAATGTTTTTCAATATTTAGAATAACAAACTCATAAAAAATGAAGCATCAAAGTTATAAATTGGACTTATCACATTTTTTACCGCTATTATTAACAGCTTATACCCTTAATGCACAAAATTTTTTCTAAAACGACACATTAGTAATTCCTCATTCTCAAACCTTTTGGGAAACTTTGATGTGTTGCTTGTCGCATGTTTTTAATACCATCTATCGTTCTAAATATATGAGTATCTATAATTTTTTTTTACTTTAAAAGGAACAGCCGCTCTTGTTAGAAGACCTTCTAGAACAAGAAAAGAGAGAACAAGAAAAACTACAGAACCAACCGTCTAATCAAGAAGTTACCTCATCTACAGGCAACGAGAACGAATCTGCTTTACTCAGCGATCAGGATTTCGAAAGGCTCAAAGCTGATGTTTTCAATACAGGACCGATAAATAATGCCGCTTCTAATATCAATCAAGGTAACACTAATTATTTCAACCTAGTATACTGATTACCTTTTGCGTTGTGGTAGATATTTATTGAAATGTTTTTAAGGTAATCCTCTACAACCGTGGCAACAACTACCAAACCGACAAATCCCGGCACCGGCACCACAACCTACGATGGAGGTAACGACAAGAGTCCAGATGTTTAATGCTAATTTAATACCAGCTCCTCCTCTACCTCCCGAAAATATCGTAACGGATCAAGACAAACAGACCCAAATGTTGTACGAACAGTGGCTGAATCACCAAAACAACGTACTATCTCAACAATTGAGATATTACGAAACCGAAGTACAAAAATTAAGGAAAACTAGAAAGGTAAACAAAAAAATTAATGATTATTAGTTAATTATTATTGATAAAATTTCATTTTTCAGTCGTTGAACAGCAAACAGCGACAATTGAGGAAATCTGGAAATCAATTGACGGAAACGGACGCCGCCGAACTACAAAGAATATCAGCTGAACAGGCCATTTTGCAAAAACACTTGGAATCGAGTAGAAAACAGAGTCGACAACACGGAATGTTGATACAGGTATCTATCTAAACTATAGGCACTGCTCTTTATGTAGGTTGCACAGATTATACATTCACCTCAATTCTTTTATCATAAAAACAAATATTTCGCACATACAAAGTAATTCCAAATATATAAATAGGTCACTAAATCTCAGAGACTGATCACTAAAATCATAGATCAGTTTAATCTAATCATATTTCTAATAATGCACCTGCTGTTTGTTGTTACAATTACACCATGTGGTCCTTCGAGCCGGTTATAACACCTGGAAGGCCCGAAGGACCACACACTGTAATTTCGTATAGCTGAAGGTTGGTATAGTGGCTTCTTCACTTCTTCGTAACTGTTGTGAACATGTCCCTGGACTTAATGACCTTCGAAGTATATAAAAATGAAATTTTTTCGATTTAAGGATTTAAATATTGGACAGGTGCTTTGTTAGTTTTTTACAATATTTTCCAAAACTAGTTACCACCGGCTGACAGTAGTTGCACCCCCTACAAAAAGTAGCAATGTCTATACAGTTTAAACAATTTTACGTAATTCGTTATTACCCTTATTGGTCTATATGAAGGAATACAGAAACAAGCATCCCGCATCGAAGCCTAGACAGGAGCAAATACAATCGCCTCTAGGTCCACCATCGACGTCACCTCTTCATCATCCGAGTACGTCGCAATCTCCTATGCTATCGCCATCTTTATCACCTTTGACACAACATAATTCGCCGTTGAATAGTCCTGGTCCTTTGGTTTCGTCGTCGCCCGGATCTGGTTCAGTTCACAATCTGTTACAGAGTCCGAATAGCGTAACTACAAATAACATGTCACCCTTACAGGCGTCGTCTATGCAAGCTTCACCTATGCAACCCTCACCTCGAATAGGTACACCACATTCCCAAAGTGAGTAATAACATTTTTTTACAAATAATTATCGTTATTTTTGTTTACAGGTCAAGAAAAATCCATTACCAAGTTTTGTTTCTCTCATATAGGTTTTTCAAAAAAGAGCAGTTTAGTACACTTTAGAATATTCAGTGGTTGTGTATTCGACGGTATATAGACAAATAACGGTTTCTTTTTGAAGAAAAAACTGTCCTTAAAGACAAATGATGGTTTTTTTTGAAGAAAGACAGTATATAGACAAATGACGGTTTCTTTTAATAAAATATAGTCTCTAAAGACAATTTTACAGTTTGATTGTGTAAAGGCTGACATTTTTTTGTAAAAGACAGTCTTCTAACACATTTATTTCTACTTATTCTATCGTATTTACAGTTTGTGATATTATTATTTAAATTTTGTAGGTGAAGAAAGTCCGGGACCTGTCCAATCTCCTTCGCAAGTTTGTCTTCCACCTCCAATGTCTAGAATGACTTCTCCCCAACACAGAAGAGTGGTGACTAGTCCTGTCGGAATGTCCCAAATGAGATTTGTCAGTAATACGGTATTGCAACAACGAGTACGAATGCAATCACCCATACAAAACTACCAACAAAAATCGGCGACGCCTTCCCCTCTAAACAGTCCAACTTCCCAACAAATGAACGTCAATCAACAACTTCAGCTACAGAAGCTGCAGCAGCAGCAACAACAACAACAACAGAATATATTGGAAAATAATCAAGGCGATCCGGGCGTTATACATTCTCAAAGGACGACGCAACTTTTGCAACATAGAAATTTTATAAGGCAACAAGGACAAGCTATCGGACAACCTCAACCTTTAACACCGCAACAGCACCAGATGATGATACAACAACAAAAACAATTAGCTCAACAACAGCAGCAACAAATAGCTCAATTACAAGTAGCTCGAATGCAACAACAAAACAATCCACCGCATTCTCCTATGCCACCGAAAAGTCCTATGATAAATCAACAGATAATGTCACCGCATTCTATGCCACCTTCACCTATGCAAATGCCTCCTAAAAGTCCCATGGTGGCATTCAATTCCTCTAATCAACCAAATCCGAATTCTCCCGTAGGACGAAGTCCGGCGTTTCACCAAGGAATAAATCAACCACCTACTAGTCCGATGACTCATAATCACAATCAACCCCCGAGTCCTATGGCCAGAAGTCCCATGGTGAATCAAAATCAATCACCGCATAGTATAAGGCGACCACCAAGCGCTAATAGTAGTCCCGCTATGCCAGATCGTCCTCTAAGCGTAGAAAATCCCTCACCGAGAATGTCTTATTCAATAGATCATTTAATGGCAGCAGATAATTTACATAACAATCACCCTTCAATGCAATATAACGATAATTTTAATAACGAAGTAACCGATAATAATATAAGAGATAATACACAAACAGGAGGTGGCAACCCCAACAACCCATGTAATCCGATACCTACCCCACCGGACGTACCTAAAATTCGTTACTTCAAACTCGGTTTAAGAGGAGGTGCGCCTATGTGGGGATTCGGAAGAGGAGCTAAACGTATCCCAACACCACCGACCTCGCTCAACAACAAACCCGAAGATAAAATCGTTAACCAGGAAAATATGTTACAGAAAATGAAAAAGGAACCGCATTTGAGCAAAGTATCGATACTCAAAAGAAAAACGATACCGCCGGGGAAAATAGGATCGCTCGTTAGTACGGATTACAACGATTTAGACGACAGTTCCTCGACCCCTCCGATAACTCCGCCCCTAGCAACAACTAGCAGAGTTCAACAAAAAACTTTTCCGAAAAAAATACTCGAATCGAATTCGAAGGAATCGGTTATAGTGATGCACAGTCCGGAAAGTAAACAATTAGACATGATGGATTACGACGATGATACTAATACCGTATTATCGGCGGAAGTTTCTCTAAGTTCGGCTGCTCAAAACGACGAAGATATGGTGGAAATCGAAACGTTATCTCAACAAGATTTGGCCGAAGGATTATCGAGTCCGTTGGAATCGGATCAAATAGCCGACGAATATCTATTGTTTCCCGGTAATATGGTAGTAGATTTATCCGCCGGGGAACATTTTTCCGAGAAAGAAGAAGACGAAACCGCAGACGAAGAATTCAACGACGATAATATGCATATTGTAATCCGAAGTCCGACTACAAGCGACGACGAATACATAATGCAGAGTAAAGGGAAAAAATTCGATACGCCCGAATCGCCCGATCAAGAAGATAACGAACCGTCTCCGGACATTATGAATTACGAAGATATGACCGATCAGAGTAATAATACTCTAGAAGAATCGATTTCGACAAAAGAAGATTTCGAAGAATTGATCGACGAAGGCTCGAGAAAAAATAGTTTGTCCAAACAAGAAGTGACTGCTAAGCATATAAACGAGTTTCACAAATACGCCGGGTTTTTAAATTATTCCAAAAGTATAGCGCAAACAACGGCAACGCAAAGCAAAAAGGCAACACCGGCTAAGATAGCTCTAGTCACCGGACCGATTATTCACAATTTGACAACGACGAAAACGAATCCTTCACAAACGCAAAAAGTTACCAGCATTATTTTAACTCATAATTCGGCTTTGAGACGAAACGTTTTAAACGTACCGAAAATAGTTAGTACCGTATCACCGGCGATAACTATAGTGAGCGCCAGTACTTCCCAAATGGCGTCGATATTACCATCCAATTTTACGGTACCGGTTATAAGTGCGAGCGCGGTACGTCAACTGTCTAACGTTAAAGTTATCGATAAACCATCCTCGTCGTCATCAACTTTATCGATATCTAAAGATAACGTTTTACCTAAAAAAATATTCGAAGACGATTCAGTTTCACCGGATAGCAGTAATTGCGACGACGATAAATCCAAAGATTCCTTCGACGATAAAACAAGACCGGAAACAACATCAGAAATGAAATCGACGCTATTTAAACCGGAACAATCGAAAAAAGTTGAACATTTACAAGTTACGAATTTATCTTCGAAAGAATTCGTAACTAAACGAAGAATCCCCAGCCCGGTTATAATCCATAACACCCCCGAACTTAAAATGACAGCTCAAATAATCCAAGAAAGTCAAACTAGAATGAAAATGACGGCAACAACGGAAACGATCGATTCGTACGATTCAATCGACGATACGAAATCAGTAGTTATATCGATTCCTTCACCGACTCCTTCACAAGAACAAATGTTGGATAACATAGCTTTCCAAGCGTTGGAAAATCGACGTAGAGAATTCGATTCTATCGAAGACGTTTTGGATATGATAGAAAATATAACAGCAGAACCGCCGGCTATATTAGAAGAAAATAAAACCGATACTAATAACGTAGAAAGTAAAGAAAAAGAAATTAATAAATCGGAATCGACTAAATCATCGGTACCACAATTATCTCCACTATCACAACCGACCGATTTAACTACGAACATGGCTAACGCTTCACAACAATTAAGAACTTTATTATCTTCCCTACAAACTACTTCTACTTCTTCCCCTACTAACGTACAATCAATGGTAAAAAATTTCGGTCATAAAATTAGTAGTAGCTCTTCACCTACCGCTAGTCAACCGATAGTAGCTTCACGAGTAATACAACAAGCGGGAAGACAATCACCGGTAGTAACCACCATGAATACCGTAATAGTGCCGAATTTAAAACAAAAAGTCACTTCTTCGAACAGTACTTCGAGAAATAGTCCCGTAAAATCCACCACATCCCAAGTCATTACTTCCACCGTTAATTATAGAACGATAGGGGGAATACAATTGATGCCGGATCATCCTAAACTACCACCGGTTACCATACAACCGAATACTTCGATACAAAAACCCACAACTACGCAAAGCGATAATAAAAAACCATCATTAACGTTAACGGCGATGTTACAAAATCAACCGGCCGCTAATATGATGACCAAATCGACGGCGGATACTATAACCGCCGCTAGTTTATTAGGCTCGCCGATCAGTTTACCTAAAACCGGGTTCACTACTTCACTAGTTCAAGCGCAACCTACCGTAGTAGTACCGATCATATCGACATCGATACAAAATCAAACGTCTAACGTAACATCAGTTAAACCGAACGCGGTTAAAACCACTACGGATACCGTTAGTGCGGCTAATTTAATCGGCGGTAGTTTAACCAAAACCGTTAGTAATGCGACGTTGCTACAAACGAACGCGACTACTACGGTTCCGAATAGTAACAGACTTCAACAACATTCGACTACTAATTTATTACACAGTCAATTGACTAAAGTAGTTAGAAGTAAATCGGTCGATGATATTAAAGAAATAAAACAAGAAGATAAAATCGATGATAATATAACGGAAGATAATAAAATAACCGGTTGTAAATTATCCGCCATATCTACACCGATGGTAAATAAAACAGACGATTCTCAAAACGTATTATTGAAAAAATTATTACAGAATACGGCTTGCGCCAGTACTCAATCCCCACCTCCTATCGGTACTACTAACGTTTCGGTTTCTAAAGTTCCCATTCGAGAAACTTCTTTCGTATCGAGTCCGAGCGTAGTAGAACAACAACCGACTACACCTACCGTTACTACTGGACAACAATTCGATAATAAAAAGTGTTTACCGCCTACTAGAACTCCTAGCAGGGATGATTTATTAACCACTAGATCGTTGAATAATAATCAAGAACCGCAAACTACTTCGTCGATTAAAAAAGAAGTATCGGTACCACCACCACAACCTAGTCCTCTATTACCTACGAACGAAGTTAAAAAAGAATTTATAGACGAATCTTCCCAACAATCCGAAATATCCGATTACAGTCGACCCGATATACCGATCAAAGAAGAAATGGAAAATATAGAAACCGCCGCCGAAAAAGCGATAATAGATAAAGAGGAATTAAAAAAACAAAAGAGAAGAATGTACCAACAAAAGAGACGACAAAATCAGATATTGAATAAAGAATTGACCGGTCAACCGAAGAAAAGAGCGAGGAAATATTCGAAAATAGAAGAAGATTACGATACGTATATCGATGGGGTGTTAGCTCAATTGAGACAGTTACCGCCTATAACCGTATCGGAACCGATATTGAATCGAAATTTCGGTATAGTACCGTTATTCGGTTCGGGGGATATGTCCAAAATCGATACCAAAGAATATTCGACTCAATTCGGCGATTTGGAAGGTACGTACGGACACGCCGAATTACCCGGTTATACGGACTTTTATTCGACGAAACCGTACGGCGATTTGGATCCGATACCGGAAAAATTACCGGCATCGACTCATCGGGGTTTTTACGATCAAGAATTCCCGTTGATTAGATTCGATACGGAGGAACATAAAAAATTCGATATGTTTTGTCGAGAAGATACGCCGGATAGTATATTGAGTAGTTCGAGTCCGGAATGCGTCGAAATCGAACCGCCTTGTAAATTTATGGGATTGAGATTGATTAGCGATAGCGAAGAGGAAGACGAAAACGACGTCGATAGAGAAATGAATCGATCGAAGAATCGATTATCGCCGATCGTACCGATGATTAGACCGGTACCGATTAGACTGAAACCCGTCGGTGGAACGTACGTCAAGGAAAATGCCAGTGATGTAAGTATAACATTTTTTTAAAATCTATTCTGTTTTTGTTTACAAATAACAAAATGTCGGAATAAATATTTTTATTACCAGTTACGAAATGTAATTTTTCGATTTTCAATTTTGATACCATAGATTATTTTAATCGATACATTTTTCTAAATTATTTTCTTTTTCATTTAGAACAAAGAAAATATCAATACAGATCCCGTAACGTCGAAAAACAAATCGGAAAATAAACCATTCGTACCGACCAAAGATTCCGGTCACGTAACAGTAACTTTAACATTAACATCATCTGCTGCTGAAGATATCATGGGGGTACTAAGAGATTTAGCTAACATCCTACATATACCTGCACCTACCAGTTACCAAATCGTAGAAAGGACCACGACACCGCCGAGTCAAAAATTGGGTTTGTACAGAACGAAAGGCAAAGACGGAAAAGAAGGAGGTAATTACAATTTATTTAACGCATAGTATATTAAAATTATTATATATTTTTAAATATTTTTAGCTCCAATTGATATTCAAAGCATCCTCAACGGCGCTACCAAATTCTGTAAACATTGCGACGTTATTATCTTGAGCAACATGATACGAAGAAAAGTCTCCGATCTACCTTTCTTAGCCAAAGATTCCGAACTATTAAGCGACGGAGAAGAATTATTCTTTTGCAGCTCCACGTGTTACATGCAGTTCGCCCTTATGCACAGATCACCGTCTATATCAGAAGATAAAGTAAAAATTAAAATCTTAATAATTTTTTTCCCATTCGCTAATGTTTTAATTTTTTTGACAGGCCGCCGAAATCATCAATCATCTATCGCAGAAAGACAATTTCGAAACTAAAAATAAAAATGCGGAATCGTTGGATAATAAATCGTTGGTGTCTCAAAGATTATCCTTCGGGAACCGAGAATTGAAAAAAGAATACGAATCGATGGATACCAACGATTATTACGGTTACCTCAATAATACCGAAAAGAAAAACGTCGGCGGACGAATGTTCGATTGTTCGACTTACAATAAACCTCCTGCTAGATTATACAAAAACGTCAGGTACAAATTTTGGGCTCCGGGTTGTTTACAACCCAATCAGAAACACAAGATACCTACAGATAAAGAGATCATGGAACTGTTGTATAGAATGCAGATCACGGTAATGCCGCAATTTATGCCGGAGGATATTAGAAAGTGCATGTTTTGTCAAGGTAAAAATTCATCATTATTATCCACCATTTTCAATTGCGTCCTTGGAGTTTGTCTTGAGGTGAATAACACCACAAAGCTTCTTAATATCTTCTATCTTTATCTTTACACAAATTGTTATGTTAATCTTGACTCTAGCGTCTTGGTTATATTATGAAAATGGATATTTAAGGTCATTTAAAGTCACATCAATATAAAATAAAAGTAAGTAATCGATACGTTATTGGAATTTCAAGTGTCTAAAACACTTTGTACCACTTAACTGTATGAATAACAGATCCTAGTGGTTCCCATCGGAAGTGGTGAGATAAGTCACACACAAGTGGTTGTATCTCTGTCTGGGAAATTATTATGTCAGAACAGGTTCAACCTTGACATATTAACTATGTCTTATTTACTAGTCTTCATTAATCGTCATATATTTTAACTTTTTTGATTTTTTCTAGCAATATTTTGATGATTCTCTGCTACCTTTGTTAGTGAAACTATAATTTTTGCTACGGTCTAATGGTTGCTTTGTAGATTCTTAATTTGCATTAAGTACAAATGAACTACTGGTATTATGACATCAGTTTCAAAATGGCGTCGGCAATTCACACGTTATAAAATGTCGTCGGAAGGAAATTTTTGGCTGAAATTGAAAAATACTTTACTGTCTAAAGTTAAAGTTATCTTTTTTTTCATTTACTACAGTGTCTTTTCTCTCTTTTTATGGTAGTTCCATTATGTTTTTTCTTCTTTCTATTATACTGAGTGTTGATTTTACCTAGTATTAGTGTTGCTTATCACTATTTCCTCTTAATTATAATTTTTTTTTCAGGTATTGGTGATGGAGTAGCTGACGGTCCTGCGCGGCTACTAAATTTCGAAGTAGATAAATGGGTGCACTTGAACTGCGGACTTTGGTCCGACGGTGTGTACGAGACCGTAAACGGGGCTTTAATGAACGTAGAAAACGCTCTGCGTACAAGTTTAACAACCACATGTATACATTGTAACACGTTAGGAGCGACTATAAGATGTTTTAAAACGCGTTGTTCGAGCGTTTATCATTTATCTTGCGCCGTAAAAGATAAATGCGTATTTTACAAAAACAAAACCGTATATTGCGTAGCGCACGTTCCTAAAAACGAAAAAGATAACGAATTGACTACGTTATCGGTATCGAGGAGAGTTTACGTGAACAGGGACGAAAATAGACAAGTCGCCGCCGTTATGCATCACACCGATACCGACGATCTACTCAGAGTCGGTAATTTGATATTCCTAAACGTGGGACAGTTACTGCCGCATCAATTAAAAAATTTTCATACGCCGAATTACATCTACCCCATCGGTTATAAAATAATAAGATTCTATTGGAGCATGAAGAAACTGAATAAACGGTGTAAATATATTTGTTCGATCCACGAAGTATTCGGTAGACCGGAATTTAGAGTTTTGGTCCAAGAACCGCCCGAAGAAGATGTCGAATTCGTGGATCCGACGCCGAAAGGAGCTTGGCAAAAGATATTGGATCAAGTGGCGTCGCTTCGAAGGGAAAACGATTGTCTTCAAATGTTTCCGAAATTCACTACCGGTGAAGATATGTTCGGTCTAACTGAACCTGCTATAGTTAGGGTATTGGAAAGTATGCCCGGTATCGATACATTATCCGATTACAAATTCAAATACGGTCGAAATCCTTTATTAGAATTGCCGTTGGCTATAAATCCTACCGGTTGTGCTAGAACCGAACCCAGATTGAGGAATCAGATGCATTGGAAACGTTCCCATACTCAGAGGACGGTATTATCTACGGTCCGACCTATTTTCGGTCCTTCCACTGCCGGATCCGTTCCGAATACGACGACTTTGGGCGAATTGTCGTGTCCTTATAGTAAACAGTTTGTACATTCCAAGAGTTCGCAATATAAAAAGATGAAACAAGAATGGAGAAATAATGTTTATTTGGCGAGGTAAGTTTTTCCAAATTTTCCCGTGGTTTTTCACTTTATTTCGGGCAAAATCTAAACTAAAAATAATTGAACACACTGTATAATATCATTATACGCTAAAATTGATGCTTGGCTTAATAAACTTTAACAAAAATCATTTATCTATGAAGATATTAGACGAAATTATTTGTCGATGAAAAATAGAGACATGGGGTCCAAAAGTTTATTTGTCGATGAAAAAAATTAAAAGTAATCATTTGGTTTTTACATTTGTTGATAATTAAATGAGTTGAAAAGGTATAATAATAATTTGTTTATGAAAAAATGAAACTAAAAATAAAAAAAAAATTCACTTGTCGATGGAAAACTGAGATGAAGGGGTCCAAAAAAGTTATTTGTTCAAGAAAAAATGATAAGTAATCATTTGGTTAGTACATTTGTTGATAAAAAATCACTTAACCGATGAACAACGATAAAGGAAAGAAGAATAACCTAACCAATCGAATTTTTATTATTTTCAGATCAAAAATTCAAGGTTTGGGTTTATACGCCGCCAGAGACCTAGAAAAACATACCATGGTCATTGAGTACATAGGAGAACTTATAAGAACAGAATTAGCAGAATGTAGAGAAAAACAATACGAAGCTAAAGTGAGTTTTCCCTTGTTATTTTATGCATATCAAATTTTATGCCTACTTTTTAATTATACAGTTTGTCTCAAAAAATAGGATTACCAACCTAACCAACTTTGCATTATTGAACATAACCTCAACTACAATATGTAGAAGAATCTCTAATAGAAAATGGAATTATATTTCATAATGTTCAAGGTGGATTAGCATAGTATAAATGCATCCATGAACTAAATACATCCAAATATGGATGATATTCAATCCAGGACGAAATCGGTGAAACCAGTACAAAAATCTTGTCTTTATGTCCACATTGATGCTATGCTGGTACTTGAATAAAAAAATTAAGTTGATTAGAACTACATGGGTATGTTTCTGTTGGATACCAATCAGTTTGAAGGTTCTCGTCGGTTGGTACATCTGTACTGGACAATCTAAATGAGCTAAATAAGGTTCCGGGACATACTGGACTGGAGATAAATGAAATAGCCGGCAGACTAGGAGAGGACAAACCCTTCTGAGTTCTTTTATGGTATCAGTTACAGAACAATAGAGAAAGAAAAGAAGGAAAACAGGTTAATATTAACAAGAATCATGTTCGTGTACTGGTACATCAGGAAGGTACAACAGCAAACAAATGTATGGATCTTTCGAGATGAGCCAAAAAGCACGTTGAAGCAAATGTTGCCTCGGTTTTATCAGTCATGTGGCAACAGGAGTTATTGGAGAAATGTTAGAGGAAAGAATGTAATCTTTTAAATCACAGCTAAACCGATTGAATTTTTAAATCACCATGAGGGTGAGTTGATACCATATTGCCCCGATTTGGTACTCGATGAGTTTTTGTTAGCAAATATTTAAAACAAACTGCGTGGTCATTGGTTTGTACTATTAGAAGATATTTTTATCATTCAAACGAATGAATAAGTGTATTAATTTTTATTTATAATTTTTTTTAGAATCGAGGAATATACATGTTCCGATTGGACGAAGAACGAGTGGTAGATGCCACTTTATGTGGAGGCCTGGCGAGATACATCAATCACTCATGTAACCCGAATTGTGTAGCTGAAACGGTCGAAGTAGACAGAGATGTCAAAATAATCATTTTTTCAAAAAGAAGAATACTAAGAGGGGAAGAGGTAAGTCAAAAATTGTACATTTTACTATTTTTAATTCATTCAAAATATTAACATAGTTTTCGACTTTATAACCGCCCTAACCTAACCTAACATTTTTGTTCAGAATAGATATAAATTTCATAAATTATTTTTAAAATAATTATTTCAAATAATAAATTTGTTTAAGGTATCCCAAAATTAACGCCAATTTCTTTGTTTTAACATTAAATTAAAATTACGAGGTGTGATCAATAGTACGATGAAAAATTAATGTTCTTCAAAGTACTTTCCTTGGATAGTTGTGCCCTTTAGGGGTTGATACAGTCAAATATAACAAAGATCAATAATATGGAGACACCAGGCTTAACAGAAGAAGAAACGTGAATGTTTCTGCTACGTAGTGGACGAAACCTTCACATGGTTGAAGTGCTATTAAGAAATTCTAAAGAAGGAGCTGAATTGATATATTTGCTGTAAATACTGACCGTTCTCAGATCCTTTGAATCTTTAATACAACATGGAATTATTTTTCATAATGTTGAAGGTGGATTAGCAAGATAAAAGTCTTTAAATGAACTATATAGACATACAGTTATAAAGCCCCATTCTACAATACTATTTTTTGTTTATTTGGAGGTAGACGGCGCTATGTGCTCCCTCAATCAAATATACATTTCCCCGAACAGTTTCCTCATAGAAACAATAATCCTTCGACCCCAAGATACCTTTAGAACCTCCTCCTTAATGTCCTAATGGCATGTAATCAATTCAACTATTGGTAATACCGATAAATGGATTACTACGACGTAGAAAACGCCGAACTAATATGTTTTAATTTTGCACAAATATTTATGTGAATTTTTTGTTTTCAGTTATCTTATGACTACAAATTCGATATAGAGGATGATCAGAATAAGATTTCTTGTATGTGCGGAGCACCGAATTGTCGCAAATGGATGAATTAAGGCTTTGTTGCAATATTATTAATTATGACAATGTAAATAATCTATTTACGTAAATAATTTTTTTGTATGTCGATATACGACGGTTTATAGTGCCATTTTTATCGATTGCGATTTGTATACATTCCACTAATAAATAGCAAAAAACGATTGACGAAAAAAAAAACGTTTGGAATTTATTTTTCATTGGAATTTAATTAAAAAAAAAAGTATTTACCAAATAAAAAACAAAAAATGTGTAACTGCCATTCGAATAATAGAAAAAATAAATCCCGTAACGATTTTTTTTTGTCATTTGGACTATTATACTGAAATGGAAACGTCGTTTGGATTATTTATCGTGAGATGGTATTTTGATATACAATAATTAGGGACCAAATAGGAATATTTTATCATTTCGTGAGTAAATACGTTAAATATTAGCTTTTGGAGACTAGTCCCTATTATTTAGGTCGATCGGTGGGTAGTTTTATAAGAAAATTAGAAGAAAAACCGTTAAACATTCGATTAGTAAATGGCGTAAGGAAAATAGTTTTTTACATTTCTGACGGTTTATACAAGAAGAATTTTGATTTATACATATTTTAAATGGTGGAAATTTGACGATTTTTCTCGAAATTTTCTCATTATTTTAACTACCGATCTTCGAATCATTGTTATTCTCTAACATTAGATGTTTGTATATATAAGCAATTTATTTATTTATTTCTTTATAAACAATAACTGCGCGAATATTGTAAATAATGTAAGAAATGGAAACGCCGTTGTTGAATATATATATATATATAAAAAAAGAATACAAAAATTTTATTTCTATTGTAGATCGAGTGATTTCGTTGCCAAAAATGACGTTAAACTAATCAAAAACTAATTTGGAGCATAAATTTTATTTTAAACCTCAATCCATTTGATTTTCTCCATTTCTTTCAGTATGTTTTTCATTTTGTTCGGTTGCCTTTATATTGGAAACGTTACTCGAACGACTCTCAATTTCTTTAAACTGTTTTCTCTATCTCTAATTCCGTCTAATTTTCCTATACCTCAATCGAGCCCATTCACGTTCTTTGCTTGATCCTAATGTCTCCTAATACCCCGGTCAATTTAGACATTAGAATTACATAAATTCTCTATAAGCTGAAAATTAGTAAAATAAAAATATTAATAAGAAAATTCGGAAGTTTTTTGCGATTTTCACAAAATTATTCACTTCAACTGTTTAGTTTCCTTCATTTCTTCATTAATTTCTACAATATCATCTGCATATTATCTTGGATCACTAATTTATATGCAACCAAATATTTTTTTCTTCAAGTTGATTATTTTAAAACTTTATACAGGGTCAAAAATAATTAATAACTATCTAAAAATATTCATCTTGTATATTTATACAAAGTTTGTATTGAACTTTACTGAATGTATGTGCTAATAAAGGTCATTTTTGGTAAACTAATTAAGAATTGCCGTGCAATATTAACTTTATAAGTTTTTATAAACAAAAAAATATTGTAATTATTTTTTTTAAGAAAAAAAAAACTTTTTGCATAGGTAATGTTTTTGTAAATATTCTTTTTTGAAAGAAGATAATTTTATTTTGATTGGATAATTTGATTTTTATATAGTTTTTACTGTTTTATCTTTTTTTTTTAATTCTAGATGAGTGACAAAATTCACTTTTTATTAGATTAATTCTTTATTAAAAATAAAAAAAAACATACATACATAGTAGTGTGTTTATTTGTACAAGTTTTATTTGTATCTGTAAAATATGTAAATATAGAAAATGGAATATTAATAAATTGTTTTTTTTCCATCCTAGTGCTTCGATCCCTCATAAAACAAACTATGATGCGTTCCCTCCATTCCAGAATCCATTAGAGGTTAACTTCATTCTTCTTACTTAACTCATTTAGCTTTTCCAGGCATTATAAAAATATTTTGGACTTTATGACTTACAGCTCTAATAATTGCTTAGTGATCAGACGTATGGTTAGGGTACTTCCTTTCTAAATAAAATTGTTACTCAAAATATTTATTACCTTTTCTTGCTTCACCACTTGGGATCCTCAGTATTTCACACTTCGAAAGAATATGGATAGAGATTTCATCTTCTATATACCAGAATCCACAAGTTGCTTTCTCTGCTAACTACCTAGGATCTTCAAGTCGTTCATTGAGGCGGCACTACCTCCACAAGACTCTTGTCTTTCATTATTAGAAAGTTCAAGATGTAGTATTAATCTAACCGCCAAAATTTTCTATTTAATACACCTCGAGGTGTAACCTCTGGTTATTCTTAGTCTCTCACATTTCTAAGGAATAACGATAGAAGAATTTGCATACCTAGTGTCTGCAGGTGTTCACTGAGGTGGCAGTGCCCCAACAAGTCTCCTGTCTTTCTACTTTTCAAGAAGTCAAGATGTGGTTTTGATCCATTTTTCATACAATCAACTTTTTAGGTACTTTTTAAAAAACGATTAAGATACAGGCAAAAAAAACAAATTTCATTTCACCAATATTTCATTCTTCACAACTCTTTTATTTGTGGTACTCATCTTGCATCTTCTGTACTCAACCACCTAGCGTCTTCAAGACATCCATTGAGGCGTCACTATCTCGACAAAACTCCTGTCATCTACTCTATTTTGTGTCTTATACTCCCCAAGTTGTAAATTCTCGTGTTCCAGTTTGACAGTAAGTCAATCGAGGTTTCTTCTTCTGTATAACAGAACCTGAACTTTGCTTGAGACGGCAATGCTTCAAAAAGACTCTTGTTAGTATTCGTAGATTGTTCTTGTATAGACTGGTACAAATCTGTCCTGATTGTAGTTCTCCAGGAGTCAACCCCTGTAGGTTGTTCCAATAACTACCATCTACCTTGTTTTCCAAAGGTTTCAGGTCCTGTGAAGGGTTTATTTGCTTCTACTTTATCAAGTCTGTCAGCTATTTCGTTTCTCTCCACTCCAGTGTATCCCAGAATCCATTCCTCTTGTCTAGCTCATTCATTTCGAAGTTTATGACATTGTAGCTTAAAGCTCTAATAGCTGCTTGTCTATTGGACAAGATGATGATATCAGTTCAGTGCCCAAGCTTACAGAGTGTTTGGTCCGTACACTACTATTCCAGTTCTGTTTGTTATATTCGAGCATACTGCCCCTTAGCAGTGGGGTGGGGCAGAGATGAAAATGTTGACATCATTTTTACAACTATTTCGCTACATTTAATTAGTTTTATCTATAACTATTCATTACTTAATAAAAAATAACTATACAGTATTATTAGATTAACATAATTTAACACAGACCTGGCGGTTACAGAGTGAGGTAATTTAGTGCCCGTGATATGATCCCGCACCGCTACCCTCGTTTCCAGACCTGTATGTAAGATTTTCAAAACGATGTGCCAAAAAATAGACTAACGACTTCAAATTCAGCATCATAACTCATTGTTCATAAAACTTTTGACTTCCAAAAAATTAGAAAAAAATGTGTTGAAAACGAATAGTTTTTGCACTATTCCCGATATCGAGATAACCAAGACAGAGCTGATGAAAACCATTTTGAACAAATATTTTCTGTCGTGTTTAATATAAAATTAGGTAAACCCAATATTCACTCATTTGAATAAGTAAATTCGTAATTTTATTAGTAATTAGTGATACAGTAACACGTGTACAATCCTTCTTCTTTTTTTTTATTTGTAATGATGAGCTCAATCCTTAGATTATTCACCCAACTAAGTTAAGATTCCAGCGGTGTACATTCCGTTATTTTCAATGACAACTTGAATCTCTTCTTCTCTTTTATTCTATAAATTATCTAAGCGACACGATAGTTATTTATAAGTTCTTAATATATTACACTTTCAAAACTATATTTGAATAAGGAAGGTCATTGGTAACTAAGGGCAGTACATACTTTGAAATAAAAATGCAATTCTGTTACTCGTTTGTTTATGGAATCGTAATAAATACTTTGAGGTTAAGTAAACGTAACTTATCATAACTTGAGTTTCTAAATTGAATAAAATATCAATCTCATCTTGTATGTTTACTAAAATTAATTCGTTTCAAATCTAGAAATTATCATATATCGAATTGCGAAGTAACATTAATGCGTTGGCTGCATTGTTTGCATTTTTACGTGTCAAATAATAACTCTCACCAGTGTTGCCGGATCTGATTAGAAAATTACTTGAAATTATCAAAAATTGTATATGAAAACTATATAAACAAACGAAATAGTTTTCTGTATGAAATAAAGAAATAAGGGTAGGTGCGATTTAATTATACAATTTATTTGAAAAAGGGGGATACATTTTAATGTGTAGACTCGCTGTTACTTTTTAATCCATTTTTCGTGAAAAGTAATGCCGTTAATGTATCTGTTCGTCTCTGATGTTACTTTTCATTAAGACGCTCGACATTTGCACTGCTCAGTGGCAATGTTAAAAAGTTTTGCATAAATTGTGCTAGACTTTAAGTGAAGTAAATATGCTTTTTCAATCTAAAGAATCATGTTATTCTCATAATTAGTACAAATTAAAAGAAAATACGTAGATTATGAGATCGACGTTCGTAATTTTGGTTGGCAACGCTGAAGTTCTCGCTTTGCTTTACCGATTCAAAATACACTATGTATACAAAGATAATTGTATGTTTTGTGTTTTAATAAATATGGTATTTTTTCTCCCAATTATTGTTATTATATATTTAATTTTTAAAAAACATGGAAATCTAATCATTTTGGCAACACTGCGTCTTAATTTCATCAAACTTACCTGGTAACTTTAATGGAAATTGATGGATATGAATTACGAGGTCACAGTTGATCAACGTTGTCAAACTTCAAAAAATGGTATGGAGTTTAAGAAGGTTTGTATATAAAAACGAAATAATTATACAATTTATTTTCTTAAATATATGTAATTACATTCAAAATATATACAATGATTTTCTTTTCTTAAGGATATGCCTCGAGCTGTTTATTAAATTTAAGTCTATTCTAATCTCAAGCGTACAAAAATAGCCCACAGTCCTAATTTATGATCCGGTTTCAAAAAAAAAAAAGAAATTATGATATGTTCGAATGGATTAATTTAACGTAGTGCATTATAGATACAAGTGATGCTAATTTTATTAGACTATTCCGTAGAGAGAAACGATGAGCAGAGCTGGGACTATGGTAACTTTGAAGATCTACAATACCTAAAATAATGCAAAAAATCAATAACGGCTTGTTTTGTTTGTCGCATCCGCTATGATTACTTAAAAAACTTGAACATTTTGCATGAAATCTCAGTTAATTCGAACTCAAATTCTACGTCCCATTTAATTTTATTCGAATCAGATCGAGATATTTCCCCAATGCGGCACCTTGTTTTAGGGAAATAACCCAGTTCATTACATTTGAGAGTAAATTGAAAAGTTTTAGGTTAGATTTACTTTTTTTTGGTTAGTACCTAGTGATTGATTGGTTAAAATTTACGAATTTATTTTTATTTCACTTTTGTAATGACAAATCCATTTTAGGTTAGAATACAATAATACAATAACCCGAATGAATGTCTCAGTTTGCTTATGACATTGATTCAACTTTTTCTGACACTGACTCCACTTTTTATGACAGAATCAACTTTTTCTGACACTGACTGAACTTCTTCTGACATTGAATCAATTTTTTGTGGCACTTCCAACAATTATCGTCATATATTAACCAATCCACACAAACCTCGACAAAAAACACGCCCGATACTTTCTCATGAATTAGTATATCAGTGAAATTAGCATGAAAGTATATTCATTAGTTTTTGAGTTTAGAGCAAAGATACAAATACACAGTGACATGGATTTGATGCGATTTAACCTCATTCTCATAGAAATTGATCGAAAAAACAATATTTACAAGGTTATAATAAATCACTCACCACGTATTCAAACTTAAAATTCACCATAAAGAAATTTCTATTATCTCACCTTCTAAACTAACTCTCCTCGACGTATCGTTTCTTGATCTTTTTAAATCTGAATCGCGATACTTGTGACTGGAGCCGCTAAAAGAAATATTGTCTTCGTAAGCTGAAAGAAAAAAATTCGTGTGACCTTTCAGACAACGTAACAAAAAAATGAAATGAATAAAAAGAAATTATTAATCAGCATTTAGTTAGAAGTGCAATTTTTTATTTTATTTACAGAAATTGGTATCTAAATACAAATATCCTAATTAAAATAATTGTTGGGCATCTTACCTTGTTGCTTTTTATTGGTGTGTAAATATTGATTTGGATTAGGAATTCCTGAAATTAAAAAGAAATATTTTCATTTGTAAAAATAGGTATAGAAGTATGTATACATAATTTTTAGAGTATAATATAACCTTATCTTAAGGCGCCAGAGTCTGCGCAAATGTTCAAATGATTGTTGTATAACCACAGATTACCTATATTTAGATAGTTCACTATAATTTTATTTGTTTTGAATTTTTCGAACTGATAAAAAATAGGAAAATGTTTTAATTAACAAATTAGAAAATATTTTAAAAGCACTTATTTCCAGAATATAAGTGAAACCATAGATAACTATAATAGTATTCTTGAGAAAATTTCATTAATTAAGACATAATCCAACACCTAAATGATTAATGGCAACATTAGACGCGCCATGCATGACATAATACAAAATGGAGTCTTAATCGAGTTAGTTAGAGATCAGATATAACTAATTTCTCAAAAGTTATATATCCTCATATGGACTCAAAGCCCAAAAAAGTTTACTTATTTTTTGCTTATTTTAATATAGTTACTACGTGTTTCAAAATACCACAATTTTGATGTGAGGTAACTTCTAAAGCCTATAGATGAACGTATTTTCAAATTTGCCGCCAAAGTTAAGATCAAAATAACAACTTACGGCATTAGTACGTTCGCGCATGACACTGATTTGTGTATATAAAGTTTTTACGTGGTTGCCAAGCGTGTTTTTTTTTTCAGCAATTATAAAAATACCAAAGAGAATCTTACGAATCTTAGATAAATGTAGTTTAATGAATTAGAAAAAACTCACTATATACGTTGATTGTTCCTTCCATATCCCCTAAAGAATTTTTCGATATGCATTTATAAACACCGTAATCTTTTGGTTCTAACAAGTTGATCCTGAGTTTCATATGAACCTTGAATCCATCTTCGATAATTTCAGGAACAAACTTATTACCTGCAAAACGATAATAATTCAATCGTTTAACAAGGTTTAAAGTCAGTTACAATATTTCCTATAATAAATCAAAAGCAGAATCTAATTTCAAAGTTCTCATGTCTCCGTACCTACTATTAAACACTCGATCATAGAAAATCGATGGGCTCGTTACAGCGATGCAACTTGTAAATTTATACTTTCTTGTCTCGTTTGAATGGCTGAATACCCGGTTGCCCTTTATTCCTGTCATCTCCCACGAGATTGCGACTTGCAACTATCTTTAATTAGTCCGATCGCTTTTTTTCCAACTTTATCAAAGTAAGGAAATTATTGGAGATACGTTAAAAATATGATTTTTCATTCAAATATTAATTTAAGCAAATGAAACAAATGTTTAAGGCTAGCATATTCGAAAAAACAAACGAAACATCCGCACACGTCGAGATTTGGCAACTGTGTGACTTCAAAGGTGAATGAACGCTTGCATCGTCAAACGAAATAATTACGCAACTATAATTATGTTTATTATAGTTTTACGTGTATAACTTTTTCTTTCTATACATAAAATAAATAAATTATAGTATAATTTTAATTTTCATATTTGATTAATACTTGAAACTGTTAAAAAACCCTCATACGTAATAATACGAATTAAAATTAACGATATTATACAGGATAGGACACAGAAAACAGTTTATACATATAGATGTTATTTTATCAAATGTTTTTGTGACTTTTTATAATTAGTTCCACTAAAATCTTTTCGTTTGCAATATCAACTGGACTAAAATCCGTTTCGCTTTGTATCCTTTCCATCATTTCCCTACGGTATAGTTCTTACAACGATTCTACTTACTGTGTGGAATAATTTCTCCATTGTCTTTGGTCCAATAGTTTATTGACTTTGGAAAAGCTTGGGAGAAACACTCTAGGGTAACTTGCTGGTCATCGTAAGCGCCTATTAACTGATATTGTATCCAAACTGAAGGAGCAACTTAAACGTAACAGACATAAAAATTGGAAACTTATTTTGTTTTTAAAACGTATATACAGGGTGGGTGCTTAAGCATCGAAAGAATTTCAATGATTACAATATCCAATTAGGGGTGAAATTTACTCAATTATTTCAATATGTGAAAAACTCAAGGTCATTTCTCGCTTTGAACCTTTATTTTTATAGTTTCTGTATTAATTCTACATAACGGTACGAAACAAACCTAATTATATAGCTTATGTTTAAATATATCAATAAAATATGTAAATTTTTCACGTATTAATAAGTAAATTTTAGATTAAATTCGTAACTTTGACATTTATAGTCACAATTACACTAAACAAAATCTAAATATCTAAAGTGTAAGTAAAATGATTACTCGGGTTTCAAGATAAATTACATTCTAACCGTTTGTGGGCGCTGTTGCAAGATCAATTATTGTCGAAATGTCAGAATATAACGTTCTTCTGTTTGCCAGTTTTTAATTGCATTTTATATTGCGTCAAAATTAACGTTTCAAACTTATGTAATTTAGAATATATACCATTTGCAAAATTTTGAGGTTTACTCTTTATTTCTTATCGGTTGAATTCAATGTAATCATGATAGTAATCGGAAAAAATGACAACGCGGCAACGATGTAAATTATCTGTCACGTCTGCTAACTGGTTGTAAAAGTAATTTATGAATAGAATTCGTATTATGATTTTTGATTATTATAGTATGTTATGGAAATTTTAATTGATAGTTGAACAATAGATTTTGTACCTTAGAGGTTTTTCTTTTTCTGTTTATTCGTTTGATAAGACCAAATTGAGTATTTGAATAGTGCATCGCGTGTTACGAGAAATTTCCCTACAACTATTTCGTATATTTCGCTTCGTAACCGTGAGAAAAAATAAACCAAAAACCTATTTATAAATATCGCTTAACGCAAAATTATAGTGGCACGTGAAAATGAAAGCAAATATTAGAATAAAAAATGTAGATGTTTGATATCAGATAAAGTTTAATTTTTTTTCTACTTCACCTTAATGTTTTATTGAACGCATTTCCAGAATAATGTGAGGTATTGAAAATTTTCGATGTAGGTATTTTAATTTGGAATAATTTAGAAAATTAATAATAAATAATTAGTGAAGCGACATCTCTTATTAAAAAAGCATAGTAAAAAATATAGTCGATAATATAGCTTACATTGAACTACAAGCTTTATCCTTTTACTGACAGATGGCGGTATTCCATTCGTCGCTATACAAAGATACGGCCCCATATGTTCTCTTCTGACGTTTGTTATATTTAAAACTGGTCCGATTGCGTTAAGAACTGAAATAAAATATATTATACAGTGCGTAACAACGAAAACAATCAACAAATTCGAATTATATGATTTTATTTATACCTTCTGTTCCATTTTGAAAACGAATCACCTCTCCATCTTCCCTTTTCCACATTATTGATGGTTCTGGAGAACCTTTTGCTACACATTGAAGACTCACATTGGAACCTTCGTCCACAACCATGTCCGTACTTGTCGGATAGTCGAGTATATCCGGTGGTACTAGGCCAAAACGGAAATAGTTCATTATTTAAAACCAACCGTTAATAAAACTCCGGTTTATATAATGAGCGGTTTAACAAATAAAAAATGCAATTAGTCAGCTACGTTATTAACATATGAGAAAAAAAAATCTCGTAGTGTTGAAATAAATTTCGTGCTCGGATTAAATGAAAACGGAATATTTTCAAGTTAAGAAGTTGAAAGCATTACACGTAAATCATAATTTCCGATCACAATTATGATAAACCAATTAAAACCGGAGGGATCCGTGACACGAAAGGGAAGCGAAAATATTTTTTTTTTAAATAAATTTTTTTTTTCGTTTTTAAACACTCTTACGATTAATAGCTTGTTATTACGAGGGTAGTATGAATTGTAAACGCCGAATCTTTTCCAAAACGCCACCGTATGTATATAAATCAAAGCAAAAAACTATTATTGGATTGTAACAAAGAGAAAATTTCATGTTGAACGATCAGAAGGTTAACTTTGTTATCTATTATTTATTTTTGAGATCAAACAAACACTCCCAATTGATTATCATTCAAAAGAACGCTCCTATTAGATCAGATGTACCTGTCAAATGTCTGTAGCAAAAAATCTGTGTATCTTTCATTCTTTTCCTGATTACAGCATCACAAAAACATTGGTTTATCAATATTTAGCCCGATTTCGTGTTGGCTACAGTTAATTCCATAAATGTTCAATAGGATTTGAGTCCGGGCTACGCGCTGGCCGTCAGGAGTCTACAGTATGTTCACGGGCATTAAAACTCCTCCTCCAAAAGTCACAATATTGCTCGAATCTTTCCCCAAATCGTAGACAGGTTACTCATTGGGCTGGGGTTAATCTAGGACCAGCAACTGGTTTTTTTTACTCGAGTTTAGTTGCCTTAAGGCTTCTTCTGATTGTCCAGCCACTCGTCGCGTTTCTCTGAGTTCTTGACGGACTCAAACACCAGCGAGGTCCCGATTTATTTTAAAATGATTGTTATAGAATGTGACTTACCTTTAAACGGATTATATTTATGAAAAATATTTTTATTCCGTTGTTGTTGTGATCTGGAACCGTCTCTGTTTTCAGAAACGTTATTTTTTACGCTTGTTTATATATATATATATATATATCGATAGTTAGCGATAATGAGTGTTCTCATTAAGGTAAAGTTCAAGGCAGTCCAGTCGTTAGCGTTAGGAAAACTACCTGAGCTTAATCTGTACCACACATCCCTCTAAACCTCCCCCGAACTGGCGAATTTAGTTCGAAGTCATTATAACGGTGATCAGTGCCAGAAACGAAGTCACGTTATATTTTCCAAGGGGAAACGAAGCTTAAACAAGTCGAGAGATGATCAAAGGGAATTAGAACTAACATTATATGATAACTTTATATAGCCGAAGCTCGAAACGGACGGAGACGTATTTATTTTTTTATTTATTTATTAAAAACATCGGTTTGTGGTATTAATTTGTACAAACAACATGTTGTTAACGTTTCAATGGAGGTTTTCTGTGTATTTCTATCCCCATTTTTTGTGCCGAACTTTTCAATTTTTGTTACCATAGCCACGAACAATAACTTAGTAGAAGTGTAAGTGTACAGTTTGACGCCAAAAAAAGTAAAATAGAGTTACGCGATAAATTAAAAGAGAAAATATGTCCACCACCTGTATTTAAAAGGGTTAAAAGGTAAGCAGATTTACGAAGATATGGTTAATACCCTTGGTGATCGATGTCCTTCGTGATAAATTGAACTGCAAGCTTCATCAGAGGTAAATTTTCGATGACCGATCGGGAAGGCGGCCAGTTTCTGTGTCTTGATTTTATCAGACCAAAAGGGTGCATTTCTACGTTCCAGAAACAAAGCAACGATCGATGGAATGGCGACACTCTGGTTCTCCAAGACCTAAGAAGTTTCGTGTCCAAAAATATGCTAGAAAAGTTCATGCTTGGGATTGCCATGATTGATTTCTTTGGATAAGGGTAGAACAATAATTGGAGATTACTATTCGACATTACTACGGGAAAAAATTAAAGAGAAAACACGCTGAAAGCTATTCAAAGGTGTTTTGTTTTTGCAGGACAACGCCCCGGCACACAAATCTCATTTTGCCATGCAAACACCCTCTTTATTCACCAGATTTGGATCCGTCCGACTATCATCTCTTTCTCCAACTGAAAAAAAGTTTAAAAGGTCGTAAATTTTCTTTTTAAAAGTCTAGAGACGTTGCAGGTTCGCTGTAATAAATGTATCCAATTAAATGGATAATATGTTGAGTAATAAAATATTTTGACAATTAAATTCTATAGTAGGATAAGAATTTGTCAATATACCCTCGTATATTTCATCGAGAAAAATGAGAAACTAGTTTTAATTCATACTTTCAAACATTTTTTGATATATCCTTGGATTGTTGTGCGTTTTGTTATTGGGAACGTGGCAATTAAACACCAAAGTGGACTAACTTTGATATATTTTACGAGCTTTCGAATACTTATGATATTCGAAGTACCGTTGATAGAAATATTGATTAATTGAAATATTTCAATACATATATACATCCAAACGATTAAATAATAAGATAATACGTCTTTGTGTTTTGTTCTCAACCTGAGACGACATCTGTATCGAAACCAACCCTATTAATCTATTAATTCCGGTTACAAATTCGTAGATAATATTATTGCGACGAATACGATATGTCATACGGTTGGATAGGTGTATACGTGTATCTACGGAATGTCATCACGATGATTGTTTCTGAATTTGGGGCCGTAAATTCGGATTATCAAAAGTTATATGTAAATTATGTACCTTCCATTTACACCTTGATGATTTCGTAAATGACTAACAGGTTAAACTGACGCGTGTATTGATTAAACATAAACACGGAGAAATATCATTTATTCCGAGTCTTCATTTGAACAATTTCTAGCGTTATTAGTATAATTAGGAGACTGAGAAACTTCGTTTTAATGCTTTTATGACATATTAAGTACCTGCGCCGGTCAGATATCAAATTCGTATCCCAGAAATCCTTTTAGAGCTCTTCCATGGTGAGTAAGTCCTGATGCATGGGTTCTCCCAGCTCTTTCCTATATTTCCCGGTAACCTGTCCAGGTGACTATGCTCATATTGCACCCGGTATATTTCAATTGTATTAGAAGGTCTTTTAGTCAATATTATTCAATATAATTTTTAGATTTTTTTTTTCCAAGAAATGCTTTGATGAAAAGGAAGTTGTCGCTAGTTCTAGCTCTGTCATAGAGTTCTGGGAAGTGTTTCTTCAAAACAGCTCTTGAAGAATGTGCCGTTGCATCTTCTTGTTTGGAGTTAATCTCTCCCAACTCCAATTTATATAACCGTTAGTTATTAATTGTTTATTTTCAGTTTTTGTCGATCAGTTCATGCTAAATGCTCTTTAAACCGGATT
The DNA here is from genome assembly GCF_026250575.1 of Diorhabda carinulata. Classification (NCBI taxonomy): domain Eukaryota; kingdom Metazoa; phylum Arthropoda; class Insecta; order Coleoptera; family Chrysomelidae; genus Diorhabda; species Diorhabda carinulata. Next base: position 727,679 of record NC_079468.1, read on the forward strand.
TTAATGGATCTCTTTGTCTGTCCAACGTACTTTTTTTATCAAAATCACTCTAAATCTGGTTATTTCTCATCTTGTTTCGGTTCGTTCATACTTTAAATGAACTAGATGCTGCTTAAACCGGATTTTAATGGATCTCTTTGTCTGTGCAACGTACTTTTTCATTAAAATCACTCCAAATCTGGTTGTTTTTTATCTTTTTATCGGTTCGTTTATAGTTTAAACGAACTAGATGCTCTTTAAACCGGATTTTAATGTATCTCTTTGTCTGTCCAACGTACTTTTTTATCAAAATCACTTTAAATCTGGTTGTTTCTCATCTTGTTTCGGTTCGTTTATACTTTAAATGAACTAGATGCTGCTTAAACCGGATTTTGATGGATCTCTTTGTCTGTCCAACGTATTTTTCATCAAAATCACTCTAAATCTGGTTGTTTCTCATCTTGTTTCGGTTCGTTTATACTTTAAATGAACTAGATGCTGCTTAAACCGGATTTTAATGGATCTCTTTGCTTGTCCAACGTACTTTTTCATCAAAATCACTCTAAATCTGGTTGTTTCTCATCTTTTTTCGTTTCGTTCACACTTTATATGAACTAGATGCTGCTTAAACCGGATTTCAATGGATCTCTTTGTCTGTCCAATGTACTTTTTCATCAAAATCACTTTAAATCTGGTTGTTTCTCATCTTGTTTCGGTTCGTTTATACTTTAAATGAACTAGATGCTGCTTAAACCGGATTTTGATGGATCTCTTTGTCTGTCCAACGTATTTTTCATCAAAATCACTCTAAATCTGGTTGTTTCTCATCTTGTTTCGGTTCGTTTATACTTTAAATGAACTAGATGCTGCTTAAACCGGATTTTAATGGATCTCTTTGCTTGTCCAACGTACTTTTTCATCAAAATCACTCTAAATCTGGTTGTTTCTCATCTTTTTTCGTTTCGTTCACACTTTAAATGAACTAGATGCTGCTTAAACCGGATTTTAATGTATCTCTTTGTCTGTCCAACGTATTTTTCATCAAAATCACTCTAAATCTGGTTGTTTCTCATCTTTTTTCGTTTCGTTCACACTTTAAATGAACTAGATGCTGCTTAAACCGGATTTCAATGGATCTCTTTGTCTGTCCAATGTACTTTTTCATCAAAATCACTTTAAATCTGGTTGTTTCTCATCTTGTTTCGGTTCGTTTATACTTTAAATGAACTAGATGCTCTTTAAACCGGATTTTAATGTATCTCTTTGTCTGTCCAACGTACTTTTTTATCAAAATCACTCTAAATCTGGTTGTTTCTCATCTTGTTTCGGTTCGTTTATACTTTAAATGAACTAGATGCTGCTTAAACCGGATTTTGATGGATCTCTTTGTCTGTCCAACGTATTTTTCATCAAAATCACTCTAAATCTGGTTGTTTCTCATCTTGTTTCGGTTCGTTTATACTTTAAATGAACTAGATGCTGCTTAAACCGGATTTTAATGGATCTCTTTGCTTGTCCAACGTATTTTTCATCAAAATCGCTTCAAATCTGGTTGTTTCTCATCTTGTTTCGGTTCGTTTATACTTTAAATGAACTAGATGCTGCTTAAACCGGATTTTGATGGATCTCTTTGTCTGTCCAACGTATTTTTCATCAAAATCACTCTAAATCTGGTTGTTTCTAATCTTGTTTCGGTTCGTTCATACTTTAAATGAACTAGATGCTGTTTAAACCGGATTTTGATGGATCTCTTTGTCTGTCCAACGTATTTTTCATCAAAATCACTCTAAATCTGGTTGTTTCTCATCTTGTTTCGGTTCGTTCATACTTTAAATGAACTAGATGCTGCTTAAACCGGATTTTAATGGATCTCTTTGTCTGTCCAACGTACTTTCTCATCAAAATCACTCCAAATCTGGTTGTTTCTCATCTTGTTTCGGTTCGTTCACACTTTAAATGAACTAGATGCTGCTTAAACCGGATTTTGATGGATCTCTTTGTCTGTCCAACGTATTTTTCATCAAAATCGCTTCAAATCTGGTTGTTTTTCATCTTGTTTCGGTTCGTTCATACTTTAAATGAACTAGATGCTGCTTAAACCGGATTTTAATGGATCTCTTTGCTTGTCCAACGTACTTTTTCATCAAAATCACTCTAAATCTGGTTGTTTCTCATCTTGTTTCGGTTCGTTTATAGTTTAAATGAACTAGATGCTGCTTAAACCGGATTTTGATGGATCTCTTTGTCTGTCCAACGTATTTTTATCAAAATCGCTTCAAATCTGGTTGTTTTTCATCGTGTTTCGGTTCGTTCATACTTTAAATGAACTAGATGCTGCTTAAACCGTATTTTAATGGATCTCTTTGCTTGTCCAACGTACTTTTTCATCAAAATCACTCTAAATCTGGTTGTTTCTAATCTTGTTTCGGTTCGTTTATAGTTTAAATGAACTAGATGCTGCTTAAACCGGATTTCAATGGATCTCTTTGTCTGTCCAATGTACTTTTTCATCAAAATCACTCCAAATCTGGTTGTTTCTCATCTTTTTTCGTTTCGTTCACACTTTAAATGAACTAGATGCTGCTTAAACCGGATTTCAATGGATCTCTTTGTCTGTCCAATGTACTTTTTCATCAAAATCACTCCAAATCTGGTTGTTTCTCATCTTTTTTCGTTTCGTTCACACTTTAAATGAACTAGATGCTGCTTAAACCGGATTTCAATGGATCTCTTTGTCTGTCCAATGTACTTTTTCATCAAAATCACTCCAAATCTGGTTGTTTCTCATCTTTTTTCGTTTCGTTCACACTTTAAATGAACTAGATGCTGCTTAAACCGGATTTCAATGGATCTCTTTGTCTGTCCAATGTACTTTTTCATCAAAATCACTCCAAATCTGGTTGTTTCTCATCTTTTTTCGTTTCGTTCACACTTTAAATGAACTAGATGCTGCTTAAACCGGATTTCAATGGATCTCTTTGTCTGTCCAATGTACTTTTTCATCAAAATCACTCCAAATCTGGTTGTTTCTCATCTTTTTTCGTTTCGTTCACACTTTAAATGAACTAGATGCTGCTTAAACCGGATTTCAATGGATCTCTTTGTCTGTCCAATGTACTTTTTCATCAAAATCACTCCAAATCTGGTTGTTTCTCATCTTTTTTCGTTTCGTTCACACTTTAAATGAACTTAGATGCTGCTTAAACCGGATTTTGATGGATCTCTTTGTCTGTCCAACGTATTTTTATCAAAATCGCTTCAAATCTGGTTGTTTTTCATCGTGTTTCGGTTCGTTCATACTTTAAATGAACTAGATGCTGCTTAAACCGTATTTTAATGGATCTCTTTGCTTGTCCAACGTACTTTTTCATCAAAATCACTCTAAATCTGGTTGTTTCTAATCTTGTTTCGGTTCGTTTATAGTTTAAATGAACTAGATGCTGCTTAAACCGGATTTCAATGGATCTCTTTGTCTGTCCAACGTACTTTTTTATCAAAATCACTCCAAATCCGGTTGTTTTTCATCTTGTTATCGGTTGGTTTATAGTTTAAATGAGCTAAATGCTCATATCGGAAGACATCCGGTATAACTGAGCTTCCTATTGTTTACTTACCATCATAATTTCGTCCCGTAGTGCTCGACAATTTGATATAACGTTTTTTTTATGGTATTTTGTATCATATTTCGTAATCACCATAAGAAATTGAACACATTCGAAACCGTGTTTCGGAGGGTAATATTCTTCGTTATAATTTAATTAGTAACTACCATTAACTATGCGGTTATTTATGGATGAACTTAACCGAATTATGGAAGTAAATACATTATCATTAATAGTTCACACATAGTTAATCAACCTTGTATAATATGAAAATAGATTAGATCGGATTCAAAAACTGTAAATTTTGTTTTGTTGTTTGTCATATTTACTAAATCATCTACAACAAAAAAATTATTTGTATTTTGAACAAAAAGTACATATTTACTTTGTCCTAATGTCTGTACTCGATTCCAAATAACTGGTTCATAGATTTTATGATATATTTATAAAAATTGATTATTCCGAAGTTATATAATTCAGTATTTTTCACATTGTACACGAGAGGGCGTTAGATGTAGCGTTTACTACGACACATTATAAGATTCATCGTATTACATATCGTACGACCCTCGTTAAAGGAATACCCAACATTGGGACGAAATTGGAACCGGGTGGTTGGAATCTGATCGGATCAGATCAGCGACAATATTTTTTCACGCTTCTAAAAATATTTAACGTTGGAAGGTGAATTTTGGCGCAAAAGTTGACGCACGAAAAACTGTCCAAAAATAAAGATATTGTTGGGAAAATTGTTAGTTGTCTACTCGATACGGGGAAGCAATTTTCAGTAACTTGGGTAGTTGATTATGGGCTAGTTATATCTGGGCTAGTCGGAATTAAGTCATTTCGTGGGTTCCTTCTACATTCACGAACGATTTCGAAACATTTCGCTTTCCTTATTTGGTTCATTTTGTAGATTTCGTTTTCGATGATATATTCTTCTGTAAAAACATTTTTATAGCACGAGCTTTCCCGAATAATGAACTAATTTGATTATTTATCACTAACCTACGGCAAAATAGGATCCACTGTGTAAAAATGTGCGTTTGGATCCACCAGGAAGGATGGTGAACCACCTTCCAGGGTTCTTTCAAATATCTGACGACTGTAATTAATTTTCCCATTATCCACGGACGTTATAGCATAATTTTTTTCCTTTTAATAAAAAAAAACTTTACTCTGTTTATGCTGGTTTAGTTTAGTCCACATTAAATAATTTGTATCGAGTATAATCAATGTTTTTCAGTTCTTGTAATTTTCAAAAATCACGTAAAACTTTCATGGTTAAATTCATGATATTTCGTTACTGTTTTTTGACTAAAATGATGACGAAGCACATTTCGAATGGCTAACTGACCTTTTCCTTTGCTAGATCGCTTGAACGAAGCTAACCACCCATATAGGATTTTACTATGGGCCCAGTATAGGCCCATACTTGGACCAAGGTAAGACAACTCTGGTCCTGACTTGGAAACCATTCTTGGTCCAGACTTGGCGCTACTCTGGAATGGTAACAATGCCCCTCGCTTAGTTTACAGCCGTGGGCCAGGCCCAGGTTGTCCAGAGAGACCCAAGACTGGTTTACAAGGCCTGGGCCAGACTTGGTTTCTTAGATAGTCCCAAGGCTAGTTTGCAAGTCTGGTCCAGGCTTGGCGAAACTCATGGATGATGATAATGTCCCTCCATATTCTGTTAATGTCTTGGAGGAATTTTGTTTCTCATAATTTTATCTTGTGAATCTTCTCTTTTGAACTTATTATGATCGTTTTAGTCTTAGCTTCATTTCTTTTGTTGTTTTTAACGCATTTGATACCTCTAGTTTAGCTCTCACATAATTTTTTGTTTCAACTAATTGTACAATCCCCTTAGTCAATTCGTATATTTGTTTTTTGTTTTTTATGTGTGTTCGCACTTGATATTTAATTAGTTTTTGATAAAGACGATTTTTGGATTGCCCATTTCAACGTGGTACGGCCCTGTTTTAGTAATATACCCGTTGGGCAAATGTACTCATTAACTGACGTTCGGCGTTATGAAATATCCGTTTTAAAAAATTTAATCTCGACAAAAACCGAGCTCAAAGTAATAAATATCGATTTTGAGAACGTGTATGTATACAAAATAACGAGATTGAAGTAAATAACGACGCTTTTGTAACATAAACTCGAATAAATCGTAGATGTTTCTTGTTAGTTAAAAAAAATAGCGTATCATATCAATATTCACTTTTTTTTATATGTTTCTTAAGCTGCTTTTAGTTATTTAAACTCACTTGTGTCCATACGCCTTCCGTCAGCTTCGGCCAATTTATATTTACGATGTTTTCATTGGTAAATAGTATAGATGATGAGTCCACGTGGACTGACGATTTGTTTAGATGCTGAACGAAGTTTATTGATTGTTCCTCGCTTAACTGTCTTTTGATATTGATATTGGAAGATTTATACTTGAATTTTCTTCAGTTTTTAATACCGAGACTGCTCCTTAGTACGACCTGCGAAGACCAGCATCGCAGAGGTCGACCAAATGTGGTGACGACTCCACTGGAGGATCGTAGACATTTCAAAAAAGGCTTATTAACTAAAAATTTGGACATGAGGAAGCTGTGCGCAAGATGGGTGCTGCGTTTGCTTACAATGGATCAAAAACAGCGTCGTGAAGATGTTTCCGTCCATCACATCAGTCCAGAAGCAAAAGAACAGTCAAAACAATGGACTGAAACGGAAGAACCAGCTCCATGTGTAGGCAAGATCATGACGGTACATTTTAGGATGTTAATATGATTGTCATTTCGAATTTTCAAAATTTTAAGACAACAAATCGTTCAGATTTCCTGTATTTTTTGTAGAAACAAAAATGGAAGAGATATCAGCTAAAAAGACTTGAATTTTGAAGGCTCCGAGCTGTGTTTGCAATAATGTAGAATTTTTGACAAATTAAAAACAAAACTTATACGAGGGTTGTAATGAAATGAAAATTTGGCTGTCAAAAAGATAGATGCCGCATAATTTGACAATCACCAACAAAAGTTTATGTCGATTGGTACAAAGAATCATTCGCCACACTTTAAAAACGTTTTCGGACAGTCAAAACATCGAATTGATGGTTTATCCACCGCAGAACCCTTGTTTAGTACACGCAGATCAAAAACTAAACGTTTTTCTACACCTGAATGGAATGGAATACTTCGACAATTGGTTACAACGCATAGAAAAATGTATTGATCTCAATATTCAATTAAAAATGTTTGTTTCCATATTAAGTTACTTAAGTTACAACCCTCGTAACAGTAAAAACTGATAAGCAAGTAAAAATTTTATATATAGAACAGATAAATATGATATTTATAAAAATTTGTAGACCAAGTTATTTTTTTGTTTTATTTTTATTGTGCACTATATTTTTGGATTTTTATTTTTTGAATTAAAACAAAAAAAAGCGAGAGATTTTTATAAAGGTTATCAATAACGATTATTATAAATTTATAATACAGTATTTTGCATTTTACAAATTTATAATTCATCAACTGAATTATTAATAAGGAATTTGACGGATGTTCGTCTTTGTTGGGGGTAGCGTCTATTCAATTTACCAAAAAGAAAACTTCGAAAAGTAGGTCCGTGCTGCTTTAACTCCCAATTTATAAAAGTATAAAGTGAATATTTATTAATAGGGATAGTTGAAAGATAGATGAAAGCAAAAATCAATATAGAACGTCGAGAAAAATCTCCAGAAAACTGACATGTACGTAAAAACTTTTTCTAATGATACTACTTCTGGATATGTAATTATAGATTGAAACACAACTTTGAAATGCTTTGAAAAGTTGCGGCGGCGTCCAATTGCCTCGTGAAATTTCTCGAAAATATCCACTAATCCAAAGTAATTGGAAGTGGAGAAGAAAAGTTTAGGTTTTATACAGATTGTCATTGCTGAAATTATTGAACATTAGCGGTAACACAAAAAATCTATTAATTCATAGTAAACAACTCAAATGATTATAGTGTTTAATACACGTTTCAATATTCATTCATTTCAATGTTCATTGCTCAATATATAGTTTTTCTAGCTCTACGAATAGCTACATGCATATTTTTATTGTACGTTTTGTCTCTAACCTCAAAATGTTAGGCGTTAACCTCTTTATAGGTTTGAAATTTCTATCCTGCAAGCATCCCCTCGGAGTTTGAGAGCAGTGTCGGCGATAACTTCTTTCTAGGTTAGAAATTTCTGCCCAGCTAGCATCCTCTCGAAGTTTGAGAACAGTTTCGGCGATAATCTCTTCATAGATTCAAAATTTCTGCCCAGCGAACGTCCCCTCGGAGTTTGAGAACAGTTTCGGCGATAATCTCTTCATAGATTCAAAATTTCTGCCCAACAAACATCTTCTCGTAGTTTGAGAACAGTTTCGGCGATAATCTCTTCATAGATTTAAAATTTCTGCCCAGCGAGCATCCCCTCGGAGTTTGAGAACAGTTTCGGCGATAATCTCTTCATAGAGTCAAAATTTCTGCCCAGCGAGCATCCCCTCGGAGTTTGAGAACAGTTTCGGCGATAATCTCTTCATAGAGTCAAAATTTCTGCCCAGCGAGCATCCCCTCAGAGTTTGAGAACAGTTTCGGCGATAATCTCTTCATAGAGTCAAAATTTCTGCCCAGCGAGCATCCCCTCAGAGTTTGAGAACAGTTTCGGCGATAATCTCTTCATAGATTCAAAATTTCTGCCCAGCGAACGTCCCCTCGGAGTTTGAGAACAGTTTCGGCGATAATCTCTTCATAGAGTCAAAATTTCTGCCCAGCGAGCATCCCCTCAGAGTTTGAGAACAGTTTCGGCGATAATCTCTTCATAGAGTCAAAATTTCTGCCCAGCGAGCATCCCCTCAGAGTTTGAGAACAGTTTCGGCGATAATCTCTTCATAGATTCAAAATTTCTGCCCAGCGAACGTTCCCTCGGAGTTTGAGAACAGTTTTGGCGATAATCTCTTCATAGAGTCAAAATTTCTGCCCAGCGAGCATCCCCTCAGAGTTTGAGAACAGTTTCGGCGATAATCTTTTCATAGATTCAAAATTTCTGCCCAGCGAGCATCCCCTCAGAGTTTGAGAACAGTTTCGGCGATAATCTCTTCATAGAGTCAAAATTTCTGCCCAGCGAGCATCCCCTCAGAGTTTGAGAACAGTTTCGGCGATAATCTCTTCATAGAGTCAAAATTTCTGCCCAGCGAGCATCCCCTCAGAGTTTGAGAACAGTTTCGGCGATAATCTCTTCATAGATTCAAAATTTCTGCCCAGCGAACGTTCCCTCAGAGTTTGAGAACAGTTTCGGCGATAATCTCTTCATAGATTCAAAATTTCTGCCCAGCGAACGTTCCCTCGGAGTTTGAGAACAGTTTCGGCGATAATCTCTTCATAGAGTCAAAATTTCTGCCCAGCGAGCATCCCCTCAGAGTTTGAGAACAGTTTCGGCGATAATCTCTTCATAGATTCAAAATTTCTGCCCAGTGAACGTCCCCTCGGAGTTTGAGAACAGTTTCGGCGATAATCTCTTCATAGAGTCAAAATTTCTGCCCAGCGAGCATCCCCTCAGAGTTTGAGAACAGTTTCGGCGATAATCTTTTCATAGATTCAAAATTTCTGCCCAACGAACATCTTCTCGAAGTTTGAGAACAGTTTCGGTGATAATCTTTTCATAGATTCAAAATTTCTGCCCAGCGAACATCTTCTCGGAGTTTGAGAACAGTTTCGGCGATAATCTTTTCATAGATTCAAAATTTCTGCCCAGCGAACATCTTCTCGGAGTTTGAGAACAGTTTCGGTGATAATCTTTTCATAGATTCAAAATTTCTGCCCAGCGAACATCTTCTCGGAGTTTGAGAACAGTTTCGGCGATAATCTTTTCATAGATTCAAAATTTCTGCCCAGCGAACATCTTCTCGGAGTTTGAGAACAGTTTCGGTGATAATCTTTTCATAGATTCAAAATTTCTGCCCAGCGAACATCTTCTCGAAGTTTGAGAACAGAAGTGTATGCGAAAGCTCAATTCTTGCAATTTTCATATAAATATTTATGTCTCATTGTCATTTTAATAGTTTTTCAAAAATAATGATTTCAAAATTTTGTGAAAAATATATTTGACCATAATTCCCTGATGATAAATACGTAGTTATTCGAAAGCTTGAAGTGGATATTAAATAAAATACACTTTGGTGTTTGATTACCACAATCCCACAATAATAAAGTCTATTTATATTGCTAATAACGAAGGTTTGATTTGGTTTAAGTCCACATTAATGAAACTGAAAATTTATAGGTTAGAATAGCAGCTAAGGCACTAGAGGTTATCATAGATTTTACTTTAGATGATAAACAGATCAGGGTATTCTTAGAATATAAGTAAGAAAGTACATAAAAGTACATTTTATAAACGAAATTATTAATAAATAATTCCAATATCATAAAATTGTATCGATAATTTTCTTGAGTTGTGGCCTGTTTCTGTCGACTCGATTTCTGTCACTACATTTTGATTACTCTCTTTTCTCGTTGTTTCCATTGCGGAATTGTTTTATTCAATCTGCCGTGTTCCTTTGTCGTATACCATTAAACGTATCATAGTAATTACATCTCACCGTTACCATGAGCTCGATGGAAAATCTACTTTCGGTTGAGCTTTTCGCGTGCTATCGAATAAAACCGTCACAAAACCTTCCAAGCTCATGATCAATTAGTTGTATTAGTCCTTTCTCCCGTTGTTTTAATTATGATTACTACATTTAAAATTTTTGCGGATGCTTACAACGAAAATGTCGATTGCACTAATTTAAATATTTGGATCTGTCATAAAAAAATGATAAAAAATCTGAAATAATTCGATAAATTTGGTTTTTATCTCGAAAAAATTGTGAAACATACGAAAATTTGTAGAAATACCACATAATAAATTGCAGAGCAGTATTAAATACAAAAAAAACTAAAGAAAAACCAAAAAAATCTGAAATAATTGAATAAATTTGGTTAATCTCGAAGAAATCGCAGAAAAAAAAAAAAATTTATAGAAATATCACCAAACATATTGCAAAACAGGTTTAAATACAAAAAAACTTTAGAAAAATCAGACAAAAAAACAGAAATCTGAAATAATTCATTAAATTTGGTTTTTTATCTCGAAAAAATTGCAGAAAAAAACAAAAATTTGTAGAAATATCACCAAATAAATTGCAAAGCAGTATTAAATACGAAAAAAACTAAGGAAAAACCAAAAAAGATAAAAAATCTGAAATAATTTAATAAATTTGGTTTTTATCTCGAAAAAATTGCAGAAATATCACGTAATAAATTGCAAAACAGGTTTAAATACAAAAAAACTTGAAAAAAATGTGAAATATTTCAATAAATTTGGTTTTTATCTCGAAAAAGTTGCAAAAAAACAAAAATTTGTAGAAATATTTCCAAATAAAATGCAAAGCAGCATCAAATACAAAAAAAAACTTTAGAAAAACCAAAAAAAAAGGTTAAAAAATTTGAAAAAATTTGATAAATTTGGTTTCTATCTCGAAAAAATTGCAGAAAAAAACAAAAAATTGTAGAAATATCACCAAATAAAAAGCAAAACAGGTTTAAACACAAAAAAACTTTAGAAAAATAAATAAAAATCTGAGAAATCTGAAATAATTCAATAAATTTGGTTTCTATCTCGAAAAAGTTGCAAAAAAATAAAAATTTGTAGAAATATCACCAAATAAAAAGCAAAACAGGTTTAAACACAATAAAACTTTAGAAAAATAAATAAAAATCTGAGAAATCTGAAATGATTCAATAAATTTTGTTTTTATCTCGAAAAAATTGTAGAAAAAAACAAAAATTTGTAGAAATATCAACAAATAAATTGTAAAACAGGTTTAAATTCAAAAAAACTTGAAAAAAATGTGAAATATTTCAATAAATTTGGTTTCTATCTCGAAAAAGTTGCAAAAAAACAAAAATTTGTAGAAATATCAACAAATAAATTGCAAAACAGGTTTAAACACAAAAAAACTTTAGAAAAATAAAAAAAAATCTGCGAAATCTGAAATAATTCAATAAAGTAGGTTTTTATCTCGAAAAAATTGCAGAAATATCACGTAATAAATTGTAAAACAGGTTTAAATTCAAAAAAACTTGAAAAAAATGTGAAATATTTCAATAAATTTGGTTTCTATCTCGAAAAAGTTGCAAAAAAACAAAAATTTGTAGAAATATCAACAAATAAATTGCAAAACAGGTTTAAACACAAAAAAACTTTAGAAAAATAAAAAAAAAATCTGCGAAATCTGAAATAATTCAATAAATTTGGTTTTTATCTCGAAAAAATTGTAGAAAAAAAGAAAAATTTGTAGAAATATCAACAAATAAATTGCAAAACAGGTTTAAACACAAAAAACTTTAGAAAAATAAAAAAAATCTGAGAAATCGGAAATAAATCAATAAAGTTGGTTTTTATCTCGAAAAAATTGTAGAAAAAAAGAAAAATTTGTAGAAATACCACCAAATAAATTGTAGAGCAGCATTAAATGTCATTGCGAGAGTGTAAATATGATCCCGATGTATTTTTTATTGTACGTGGTAAATTTTCGATACCAAGAATATAATAAAAATCAAAAAACCACGTCAATGTCACAAGACAACCTAAACACATTATTTTTTCAACTAGTACTACAATTAACAACACCGCTCAATTCATAATGATTCGATTGCCTTTTTAACTATAGTAGATCAAACAAAAGTTTTTATTATCTGCAATTGATATTCTAAAAAATATACGCGTTGCCGTTTATACAGCCACTCAACGACGTGGGTCATTTTACCTAATCGAAAGACCGCGCAGAACACGTACGTGTATCTCATATGATTAATAATACTATTGAAAAACGACTGCGAAGCTAGTTTTGGATTCGTGATTTATATCGTTTAAATCAAACGTGAATTCTTAAACTATCTATGAAGTAATTATTCAATGTATCTATGTTTGATATTGTAATAAATTTGTTTGTGGATTGGCCTAAGTTGGCTTCGTTCTTCGTGGATGTCTGTTACAAAGAAACCTCCCGCAATTTATAGACTATTGTGGGTTTGAGGTTTACACAGAATTTGTTGAAAATTTAGTGGTAGTTTGCTTTGGGAAAGCGATGCCTATCCCTTCCTATTTATATAAATATATATAAATTTGTTGAGCACATACAAAAGGTTACTGTTGCAATCCCTTTGGTTATTGATGGTACACAGAAAAAAATCATTTATAAAATTACTTTCCAGCATTTTGTATTATTCAGTTTTGTATAAGGGATTTATAGAGATTTTGCTCAGTATTTTTAAGCAAGATTTTATAAAGTTAAATGTCGGTAGTCAGCAAAACTCAGTAATTGGACTGTTCCTCGCTATTAAAATTCTCTTGAGACTCCAAATATGGAAAAGTGAATAATTGTTTTCAACTTTCGCGTTGTTAGGAAAATTCCGTTTTATGATTAATCGCCTGTCCTTATTATTAAGCAATAATTTGGTTTTTCTATTTGTTTTTGATCTCTTCAATAATGCTGACTTTTATTAAACTTTAGAAAACATGAGGAAAACTTCTTTTATGTCCCATTATTCCATATACTTAGGGATCGAAATAATTCACATGAAAACCAAATTATGAACTGTTTCTCATAAAAATTTCTTCAGAGAACGACATAAAAACAAACTAATTGAGGGAAATATAGAAACACGTCTTTTTATTTCGCTGTGTCTTCGTCCTAAATATTATGATAATGATAACAAAATAAAACTGACACGATATTAATGCATATTTAATAATTATTTATGATGATATTAATGAAATAAACAATATAATGAGTAATATAAAATAAAAAATTATAATAGATACGGAAAAACTGTAGTACCGACGAGTGGACGTGCCGGAAATCATCTAGAAGAGCTAAAAAATCTTTTAAAAGTTCTTGTTAGGCCATTTCTAGTAACCAAAAGTGGTATATTGGAAAAATGAAACGTCTAGTAGTTCAGGGGATGTTTAATAAGAAAATTGAATCAACACGTCTTTTTATTTCGCTGTGTCTTCGTTCTAAATATTATGATAATGATAACAAAATAAAGCTGACACGATATTAATGTATATTTAATAATTATTTATGATGATATTGATGAAATAAACAATATAATGAGTAATATGAAATAAAAAATTATAATAGATACGGAAAAACTGTAGTACCGACGAGTGGACGTGCCGGAAATCATCTAGAAGAGCTAAAAAATCTTTAAAAAGTTCTTGTTAGGCCATTTCTAGTAACCAAAAGTGGTATATTGGAAAAATGAAACGTCTAGTAGTTCAGGGGATGTTTAATAAGAGTATTGAATCAACACGTCTTTTTATTTCGCTGTGTCTTCGTCCTAAATATTATGATAATGATAACAAAATAAAACTGACACGATATTAATGTATCATTAATAATTATTTATGATGATATTAATGAAATAAACAATATAATGAGTAATATGAAATAAAAAATTATAATAGATACGGAAAAACTGTAGTACCGACGAGTGGACGTGCCGGAAATCATCTAGAAGAGCTAAAAAATCTTTTAAAAGTTCTTGTTAGGCCATTTCTAGTAACCAAAAGTGGTATATTGGAAAAATGAAACGTCTAGTAGTTCAGGGGATGTTTAATAAGAAAATTGAATCAACACGTCTTTTTATTTCGCTGTGTCTTCGTTCTAAATATTATGATAATGATAACAAAATAAAGCTGACACGATATTAATGTATATTTAATAATTATTTATGATGATATTGATGAAATAAACAATATAATGAGTAATATGAAATATAAAATTATAATAGATACGGAAAAACTGTAGTACCGACGAATGGACGTGCCGGAAATCATCTAGAAGAGCTAAAAAATCTTTAAAAAGTTCTTGTTAGGCCGTTTCTAGTAACCAAAAGTGGTATATTGGAAAAATGAAACGTCTAGTAGTTCAGGGGATGTTTAATAAGAAAATTGAATCAACACGTCTTTTTATTTCGCTGTGTCTTCGTCCTAAATATTATGATAATGATAACAAAATAAAGCTGACATGATATTAATGTATATTTAATAATTATTCATGATGATATTGATGAAATAAACAATATAATGAGTAATATGAAATATAAAATTATAATAGATACGGAAAAACTGTAGTACCGACGAATGGACGTGCCGGAAATCATCTAGAAGAGCTAAAAAATCTTTAAAAAGTTCTTGTTAGGCCATTTCTAGTAACCAAAAGTGGTATATTGGAAAAATGAAACGTCTAGTAGTTCAGGGGATGTTTAATAAGAAAATTGAATCAACACGTCTTTTTATTTCGCTGTGTCTTCGTCCTAAATATTATGATAATGATAACAAAATAAAGCTGACATGATATTAATGTATATTTAATAATTATTCATGATGATATTGATGAAATAAACAATATAATGAGTAATATGAAATATAAAATTATAATAGATACGGAAAAACTGTAGTACCGACGAATGGACGTGCCGGAAATCATCTAGAAGAGCTAAAAAATCTTTAAAAAGTTCTTGTTAGGCCGTTTCTAGTAACCAAAAGTGGTATATTGGAAAAATGAAACGTCTAGTAGTTCAGGGGATGTTTAATAAGAGTATTGAATCAACACGTCTTTTTATTTCGCTGTGTCTTCGTCCTAAATATTATGATAATGATAACAAAATAAAACTGACACGATATTAATGCATATTTAATAATTATTTATGATGATATTATTAAAAAATATTCATTGTGTATCTTTAGAACTGGAATTGGGGTGATATTAATATTAGAAAGGCTTTTTTTTTTTTAGAGAAGGTATAAATTCGTTCTAATAATTATACTCTTAAAGTCTTTTTCAACTGCCTATTTTACCAGCTACTCGATTCCTTTCTAAACAGCGGAATTTTTTTGAAAAACCTCAGTAGCAAATGACTCAAACTGTTTCCGATGAAAGCATAGCTAATCAAGGTCTTTGGACGAAGCTTCTGCTTCAACACAGTTTCTCAAATACTACGGGACGACTCGAAACGAAGATAAGCGAGATGTATGGTTCTTAAAACGATACAGGTATTTCAGAAATCACCCCTGACAAATCTTAGTCAATATTCAACGTTGTAGGCCGGTTTTCCGTTCTTCATTCGTGAATTTTGCTTGGGTTAATTCGATAGAACCTTTTCGCCACTTATATCTTCAGCAATTGAGCTTATAATTAGGATTCCAGCCATAACACAAGCTGCGTTTGCAACTTTCGAAACACTCAGTCAAATATACTCTGTCAATTCCTTTTTTCGTGATTCTTGATGAGTGTTAATGCATCAACTCATATCGGAATGTCGTAGATGAGTACAATGGTCACTACAGCAGCCCTTTTTCTGCTTCGGATCTCTTATATCGAACATTAGCAGTACCAAGACTGTTCTGACTATCGCAGCTTTAAAGGCTCAAATGCTGTGTTCGCTATTTGAAGTTTGAACGAATGAATATGAAGCTTAGATGTTATTTAATGCACTTCGACTTATATCTGTTTTTCCCTAGTAATTTGCACTGCGCCTCAGTCTTGTGTTCAGCTAGTTTCTAGTCTATCGTGTCCATCTATTGGTTAATAAGCTCGAAGGTAATGAAAAATGTAAATATCTTCTTAATTTTGTACTAAAAAGTTAACATTCATAGTAGCGAACCTAGAACGAAGCCTTGAGGTACCTTCCAGCGATCGTATACTCTTTTGGACCGGTCTCGGTTGTGTTCTGTGAGTTAAACCTGAAGATCTATCAACCTACAGGTAGAAGTGTGCAGCTCACTTGAATATTTTTTGAGCTTGTATTCTCTCGTGGAAACCTCCGTCAACTGATTTGATTTTTCTTTTTGATTACTATCCCTACGTCCTCCTGGTTCAGCAAGTCCTGCTCCTGTCGGTATATTTCAAATCTTCAGCTTTCAGAATTCAAAAAAACTTGTCTGCTCCGCTGCAAGCAAGGTATTCCGGGGACTCTTCATATTTGAATTTGTACTGGAATGTAGACAGAAAGAATCTGTCGGGTTTGTGAGTTGTCTACTTCTTAAAGTTATGGATTAAGCACCTGATGTTTAATTGTGTGCTATCAAACACAAAATTCGAAGTTTATGAACAGAGTTATATTTCATAACCATAGGAGATTCCTGGTAAGGATGAGACTCAAACAGACGTTGTAGATACGGACTGTAACGGCTTTTTGCTCATTGGCGTGCTTACAGTAGGTTAAACTGTGGTGGTTCCTGTGAAACACCGTCAAAAAGATGATGCTCCATTTGAAATTGCTTTCTGCAGATGCTCTGTTCTTCCGAGACAATATTTGACGCACGGCAACTCCGATTTAACGGAATTTGGATATGCTCGAGTTTTCTTGCACCCCAAGAGCTTCCTGTTCTCCTGTAAGCGTTTTGGAAAAGATGACAGAGCCCTAGGATAAAGGAATTTAGTTTATGAATGTTTATCTTATCTTATAAAGTAATTTCCATTAGAAACTCTGTTAAGTATTGAAATCCGAACGAATTTATTATAAATATGATATTGATTGAAATAGGGTTCATTCATCTTCCTGCATCCGGGTCTGTTAATTTTTGATATTGAGGTTGGGATAATCTAATTCGGCTGCAACACCATTTTGATCTCATCAGATAATTTAAAGTGAACCAATTTTCATAACTCTATTACTATATACCTTATTAGCTCTGGAAAACTCCTACGGTTGATAATGGTTTTCGGGTGTTTTCTCGTTCTCTTTATCTAATTTCAGTAAAGGCGTTTAGAAAGATTGGAAGTCGCGACACTTCGTGAGTACGTGATAGATTCAAGACATCGCCGTGACCGTACATTTTGACAACTGTACGATTAATTGAAAACGACTTCTTCTTTTAATCCGCGATGATTTGTTCAAATAACTAACGTGAACTGTATCTTTAGTTTGCGTAATCACTTCGTGATGGGTGAATCCATTTGAGTATTCACCAGGTTATCTGGTTATTGAACCATATGGTGCATGCCTCTGGGATTTTATGACAATCCTAATTAACGTTTGAATTATTAGTATCTATGTATATATACATAACATCCATGTTTGTTGATGAACAAACCTTATACTACATTTTACAGAAAGAGTAATTGTCCTAGAAATTGAGTGATTTTTTTTTAGTTTATAATAAGTTTCTTTTGGTGTGCTCGCTACCTATCGTGCGTGGAATTGAATTAAAAAGCTTGTAAAGGGCAAAAACATAATAACTATCTTCTAATGGTATCTTATTTGTACTATAGGTTCATTATGATTACTTGTGTACGCATGAGTCAACACGTCTCTTTATTTCGCTGTGTCTTCGTCCTAAATTTCATGATAATGATAACAAAATTCTTCTATTAGTTCAGGGAGTGTTTTTAATAAGAGTATTACTTGATTTAATTGCAATATAATTCCAATAAGTTTGCTTTATGTCTCTTTTTACATTTTTTTGGGTTATGTGGATCTAAAAAGCTAAATTTCCAATCCTTTATGCCAAATTTCATTTCGCTATTGAGTGTTTTGAAGATACTGTATATCCATATTTGTGGATGAATCTTTTTTGGCAGTTAAATTTTTTTCCTTTCGTCTCCCTTTATTTGAAATAACTTTATATATCAGACGTATCAAATCCAAAATTTGATAGAATGATAAAAACGACGTATTTCAGGAATGTTTATGTATTGTGCAATTTGGCAACGATGTAAGATTGTGTTAAGATAGCCGTCTGTGAATGCCGGCTACATAAGACCACGCAAAACGGGAAATAATGCCCCAAATGTCTATTATCAGTATAAGAATATACATTTACGTCATCAGCGTTTCAGATAATATCAAACGAGTAGGTATTTTCGCCAGAAATGGCGTCTGATAACAAATTTTTGTAAATCGTTTAAAGAAATGATACTAGACATAACAAAAAATAAAATTTATGCTTCGATAAATTTATTATTAGCTTAACAATATTGACAAATTGCAGCGTCTCGATCAGAACTTCAAAATAATTGACATTGACATTGACAACAAGATGTCTACTAGATGTCATTTAAGTCAACTACGAGGATTGCTATTTAAGTTTTGAGATATGGCAACACTGATGTAAAAAAGCGAACGGAACGCGTTCTGGACGGTTCCGAACGACCAAATACCGAAATGACATACATCCAATAAATACTCTCATAGAGGGCGTAAGTTACACGATTCGTATCAAAATCACACCGACAATTTGTAGATTCACACGAAACCAATAATGCGCTTTTTGGGATTCAAATATATATTTTAGTTTAGAGGTGATTGATTTATTAAAAATAATTTGCATTAAGGGTTGTTCTTTCTTGTAATGTTGATCGGGTAATTATCTGTTAAGAGCTTTGGAATTGTCTGTAATGATTAGGAATAGATGATCCAAACGTGTCAAAATCTCTTATTTAAAAAGATATTTATGAAAAAATTCCATTAAAGTATACAGGGTGTCCCGCGACGATTTAAAACTATCTGTATATGGCAAAATACTATGTAACTTTGTTATTTTATATAAAACACCCTATATATTATTACATTTTTCATATCTACGTAAAATTTTAGTTAGCTTTTGTCCAAAAACTTTTTTCGAAAAATGTATACTTTTTGAGTTATTAATTTTTTTGTAAAAAATTTGACAGTTGCAGACCCTTATAAATTATTTTTTTACGAGAATACCCTTAAAGATATGAGAATGGTTTCTGTTCGGTTGCTTTTGGTAAAGTCAGACGTATTTGAATCTATGTTTAAAACTTTTTCGTTTTATACAGGGTGTGTATAAGAAGTGTTCAAAGTTTTACTTCATAAATATCAAATTTCTCTATTTTTTTAAAATAGAACACCCTGTATATTAATACGTTTTTGATATCTACGTAAAATTTTAGTATATTTTTGCGAATAAAATTTTTTCGAAAAATGCATACTTTTTGAGTTATTAATTTTTTTGTAAAAAATTTGACAGTTGCAGACCCTTATAAATTATTTTTTTACGAGAATACCCTTAAAGAAATGAGAATGGTTTCTGTTCGGTTGCTTTTAGCAAGGTCAGATATATTCGAATCAATGTTGAAAAATTTTTTATTTTATACAGGGTGTGTATAAAATGTGTTCAAAGTTTGACTTCGTAAATATCAATTTTTTTTACTTTTTTAAACAGAACCACCCGGTTTTTTCCATTCAGGGGTAAAAAATAATGCAAATTCATTTATTCTTTTCTATACCTAAACCTTAACCTTATCCAGATATTAAATTTTTATTTTGAGTCGTTGATACAAGCAGTAAGAAATAAAAAAGTATTTTTCTTTATCTTGTCAAGGTATGTGAAAAAAATCACATCAAATTATATGTACTAATCCTATTCCAACTTTTAGTTGTTTCCGAGTTTGCCTTATTTTTTACCCCTGAATGCATTAACGTAGAAAAAACCGGGTGGTTCTATTTAAAAAAATAAAGAAATTTGATATTTATGAAGTTAATATTTGAACACTTTTTATACATACCCTGTATAAAATAAAAAAATTTTTAATATAAATTCAAATACATCTGACCTTGCTAAAAGTAACCGAACAGAAACAATTTTCATATTTTTAGGAGTACTTTCGTAAAAAAATAATTTATAAGGGTCTGTAACGGTCAAATTTTTTACAAAAAATTTAATAACTCAAAAAGTATACATTTTTCGAGAAAAATTTTTGGACAAAAGTATACTAAAATTATACGTAAATTTCAAAAATGTATTAATATACAGGGTGTTCTATTTAAAATAACAAAGTTATACAGTATTTTGCCATATACAGATAGTTTTAACTAGTCGTGGGACACCCTGTATAACGTGTCACTTAATTAAGTAGATTTTGAAAAATTTTGCTTTGCTAATATTATATATACAATTTCGAAAAATAATTTTCACGTGTTTCTCAGGTCAATTTGTATTATAACTTCTTTTTCATGAAGTTGTCCATCCGGTATATTTTTGATTGACAATAACACAAACAACGATACTAATTTTCAAAAAATGACAATTTTCTATGGCATATTCGATTTCCCAAACATATTCGTAGACAATTCTATTGCAATATATGAAAATACTATTCTAGATACGGGGTTACCACGAAATGTACTCACCGACAACTGTTAAATATCCGATTTGACTTTTCATAGGATCAGTATTTATTTGACACATATACCATCCTTGGTCTGATTCTCTAACATCTTTGATATGCAAATGCCAAATATTTTTCTCGCTGTTCGAGACTCCGATACGATTATTTTTGGTAATAACGTGATTGTGAATTGTGAGAATAGTTTGAGTATCCACTTTTAACCAAGCCACCTGTAAAAAATACAAAATATACCGAGTATGAACGTAAATTAGCATGTGTCAAACATGTAATGATTCATGTCAAGTAAACTAAATATCTAATTACCGACAATTTTGTTTGATTTACCGTATTAAATCATAAAACGTAAATGGACGAGTAAAATGTACTTGGCGTTTGGTTTAAACAGTGTACCAGACTTGTACTGAGCACTTTTTTTGTATCCCATTCGTTTTTATCCAGAAAACGAAATTTTGAAGCAAAAACCATGAAGAATCGTCTGGACTAGAGTCATAATCTTGAATTATGATTGTCTGCAATTGATATTGCAAGAAATATAACTGCTATTTGGTCTATATGTTGTGGTGAATGTTGAAGAACGTCAAACACCATTTTGTTACGACTAGAACCGAGTAAATTCCACAAATTTTGATTTTTCGTAGAGGCTTTTAACGAAGTAAATTCAACCAGACTAAGAGGCGGGAAAAATAATTTGGTTTAGGGGCGTCAAAATCCTTAATCCAGTCCTGTAAATTAGGTTTGCGTATTTTATTGAAAACGAATATTAATTCATTTGATTTAATATGGAAAATACTACGGGAAAATAATGGATATTAAACCGACCACATAGCGATATTCATAATTTTTGGTTAACAATATGTTTTTCTAATTTAATTTCGACCCTGCAAACTTCACTTTATATAAACGTCCCGTGTCACATTAATATGTAAAAGTGGTCAAGTTTTAAACCGATTTAACAACGAATTAATAACGAGTTTAGTTAACAAGAATTTTTTACAACCGATAAGCCATATTTGGCCTAGTTTAGTACAGTCAAATTGTCTCAAAATAATTTTTATACTACTTAGAAGATTTCTTAAAAATGAACAAAAATTTACATCATCACAGATGAATTGACGAATACTCTACCAAAAAACTACAAATTTTTGTAATTTTGAAGCTACTAATTTGGATTTTAAGCTGCAGTATATCGTACTGAATGAGAAAAACAAACATGTGGCATCCACAAATCAATTTTGTTTTGTGAAAAGTCTAATTTGACTGGACTAAATTGTAATATTTCATACAAACATCGAAGAATCAATTTATTCCATCACAGTGATTGAAATTATGGGTTTTTAATGTTTTACCATCAAGATAAACTATCCTGGAACTTTTGGTACTAATTAGAGTTCAAATTTAGACCCCCCATGAAAGTGGTGTCACCATGGTCATCACGGATGATCCGGAGTGCCGCAAAGTGTACTAATTCTAATATATTTCCGAACTTTCGAATACTTACGTATATATAAAAGTGTAATAATAATAAATATTAATTTAATTTCTTATTTTTTACACCTTTTGATATGATTATGTTTCTAAATCGTCTTGATTTTAGGTCTTTTCTGATTTAAAATTATACAGGTAAAAATATTGACGTTAATTTATCAAAATATATTCCGTAAAACGCACAGAAATTCCACATTAATTAATGTTAAAATATATTAGAAGTAGTACACTTTGGTGTTTAATTTTGCCACAGTCCCACTACGAAAACTACGATCACAGATGGGAATTTTGAAAATTTCATCTCCCACTATCACGAGAGAGCGTTGGGGGTGGGGTGGTTAATCGTTCATTGGTAAAAAGTGATCCGATTCCTCGGTCCACTCCACGCAACGAATCCCCCCTTTTTTTCGTCGATTCCAATGCCTCGATCTTCCCCACTCTTCCCTTGATAATGGCTTCAAAGTGGGAGCCGAAACGTCGAAAATTTTCAAAATTACGCGAACTCAGTTTTTATAAACAAAGTTTTATTGAGATTTTTCAATTTTTAGATTAATTTTTAATTATTTTCTACGCTCCTATTGACTTATCTGTTTTAATTTTTTGTATAGACAGCACCAGATGTCTAGAATTTGTTTAGTTGACTCACTAAATTGCACAGCACCAAGTAGTTTTTACAAATTTTGGTATTGCTTCGAAATAAAACAAAAATCGTAAATATAATTATGAAAATCAATATTTTTTTGTAAAATTAATCGAATTTTCCAGTGTTGTCAAGTTTATATCTATAGAAAAAACATCAAAGGCTTCAAGTCGAAGCGTCTGATTGGCACGACGAACCTGTCTGAAGCCCCAATCGCCGCCCACAATGTAACTATGAACATAACTTTGTTAAAATAGGTTAAATTTCCATGTTTTTTTTTGTTTACAAAGGTTATTTGTTTATGTAATATTTCGGACAAGTTTCATGTCATAAACTTTGTCTATTAGGATTAAATCCTGGTTATTTGGTGCTCACTAAGTAATTGTACAAACTGGAATGCAAAAAGTTTTTAGAGGTAAACGAATTGAAATTCCCGCCGATTAATCTCTGTCCGTTTCCGTTCGATGTGGAGAATACAACAAATAACAGTTAACACGTAACTGTTAAAATTCCCCATCTCTATTAAAATTATTAGTAAACCTCCATTTTGTTGTTAGTAAAATGATGTATGTATCCAGAGACTTTAGTTGAAATTCATCATAATTACGTCGGTGTTTATTTGAAATCATTTTCACGAAATATAAATGATGATACGAGGGATTGAAATATAGGAATTACCTTACAATAATGTTTGACAGCGACGTAATAAATTTATCTATCCCCGTCCAGTTTTCGTGATATATGAAACCGGTTCTCTACATTACCTATAAATCATGTTATAATCGTACAAGACAGGTGTAAATTGTTGATAATTCAATAAATGAGGGCCTATTATCACTTGAGGAAATTATTCATAAACATTAATCGCTAAATTTTAGGTTAGAATCGAAATAGAACACACATAAAAAGTGAATATATAATAAGAGGTGTCCGTCAAGGCTGCAAATCATCTTCATTCATCTTCAATTTGTACTCAGAGTGCGTATATTTAGCGAAACCGATAAATTATACTGCTAAAAGGATACAGCATCAGTTATGCAGATGATACTATAAAAGTTATTGACAATATAGAAGATTTAGAAAGCCTGATGGACAGTCTCATTCGTCACAGTTAGTAATATGGTTTGAATATAGAAAAATATCGAATTCCAATGGAAACAATCTTGGTACAACTATAAATTGGAAGTGGATTAACAACCAGTTAATGAAAAGACATTTAACCAGATTGAGTATCTTCTTCAAAAGTCATAATATCTTCCTTGAAACGAAAATAAGAATGCTTAGATGCTGCGTTTTCTGTGTATTGTTTTATCGAGTTGAGTCCTGGACCTTGAACGAAGATATGAGCAAAAATTTGACTCTATAAATCCTTGATCAAGAACCTTAGAATCTGGTTCAATAGAACCTGCTGCCAGATTTAGGATTGCAGTCTTCTTGGGTCTTCATTCCTTGTTTTTATGTCGTCTTTTTGTTTCCTCTATCTATTCCTCGTCCTTTCTTCACTAAATCTTCTCGTTCTTTCTTTTGATTTACAACCAACGATTTGCATTTCTTGATTTTAACGATCTTTCATTGTCTTTAATCATATATTCACTTCTTCTTCTATTTTTTCTCTATTTCCTCGTTTTACCCTCGAATTCATTCTAGTTTCCATACCATCTCGTACCATTTTTATATCTATTGAGTCGATTGCAGTTTTCAAATCGATGAATCTATGTAACTCTTCCCCTGTTGTATTTTCCTTATCTTCGTCTTTATGATTCTCCTATATATTTATAAACCAACTGAAGATAAGCATATTACTCTGTAATTTTCGTACTTTAGATCTTCTTCTTAAGTGTAGTGGTATCAATTGATTTTATGGACGTAAATATCGAATTCCCCAAATAATATTAATCATGAAACTGGTCCCGTTCCAATATATTCTCAATACGAATGCGCCTTGTATATAGAAACGATTTCCAAGAAGATCTTTTTGTTTGTTTTTGGAATTCTAGAGATTTCCAGAATCCGATACATCTAGAATGTTATTTTCTTATGTAAATTGGTTGTAGTTAACGAATTAATAGTAAAAGGAGAATAAAAAAATTTAATCAAAACGATATTTTTAAATAAATTAGATGTTAAGTGTAGTGTTAGTGAATTGAGAATATACTAAAGTATGTGCTCTGGAATGACGTTTACTTCGAGATGAAAAACAATCAGATGCGATTGCGCCTTGTATATAGAGACGATTTCCAAGAAGATCTTTTTGTTTATTTTCGGCGTTCTAGAGATTTCGAGAATCCGATACATCTAGAATGTTAATTTCTTATATAAATTGGTTGTAGTCAACGAATTAATAGTAACAGGAGAATAAAAAAAGTTAATCAAAACGATATTTTTAAATAAATTAGATGTCAAGTGTAGTGTAAGTGAATTGAAAATATACTAAAGTATGTGTTCTGGAATGACATTTACTTCGAGATGAAAAACAATCAGATGCGATTGCGCCTTGTATATAGAGACGATTTCCAAGAAGATCTTTTTGTTTATTTTCGGCGTTCTAGAGATTTCGAGAATCCGATACATCTAGAATGTTAATTTCTTATATAAATTGGTTGTAGTTAACGAATTAATAGTAACAGGAGAATAGAAAAAGCTAATCAAACGATTTTTTTAAAAAAATTAGATGTCAAGTGTAGTGTAAGTGAATAGTGAATAAATAAATTGAATATATCGTTTTTGACATATCAAAACTGTGGAAATATGAAGGGATCGATAAATATTATCAATTTAACGGAAGCAAGTAACAAAAACCGAATTAGAACTCTCCGTTTTTTCTTTGAATAAAGAGATACTTATTTTATGAAGGGAATCCATTATTTTCCATCCGCTTCTACTTGTGTGCCTATAAGATTTTTCAGAGGGTAAGTATATATATACAGATAGCGAATCAATAACCATTAGAAATCGTTGTTTTCATAAAACAACATTGGATTCAGTCTACGAGATTTGAGATGGAACGTAAATTCAACATTTCGAAATAATATTTACTTAAAATTTTATATTTTTCCAATAGAAACTCGTGTAACTACTCTGGGTAATTTGAAATTTACGTTTAAACCGGTTGGTAATACGAAATTTAAAGGACTATTGACTTTAATAACAGAGATTTGAAAATAATACCGTAGTCGAACGGCGAATATGAAAAACTAATATAGCGAAGTGAATTTATGAAATATTGATGATGTTTTTACCTTACAGTTCAACAATATGTTGTGAATTTGTTGGTTTCAGAGTTTACCGTTACCAGGACATCTGTAAAAAAGCTGCAAATCCAAGAAGATTGATTCATCGATGAGAATTCCGACCCTCGCTGGTGTTTAAGTCCAACAAGAGCTCATAGAAGCGCGAGGAGTTGTTGGACAATTAGAAAAAGCCTTAAAGCAACTAACCTTGAGTCAAAAAGATCAGATACCGGCCCCAAATTAACCCCAGTTCACCGTGTGTACGTTGAAGAGATTCGTGCAGTATTGCAAGAAAGAAAACGTAGATTTTAGGGGTGGTTCCTGGATGGTTTGGCTGGGGATTCCAATGGAAGCAATAACCAAGTTGGTTTTTATTAAACAAAACGATATATTTTTACATAATGTCGAAATTGCTACTATGGATTGGCCAACTCGTAGCCCGGACTTGAATCCTATGGAGCGTTCATAGGATGAATTTAAGGGATAGAAATGGGTAAAAGAATGAACTGAAAAGGAAGAACTGGTTATAAAGAAAGTAAATAGCGTGCGGGCAAAGTCATGGCGTCAATTTTTGTGCATAATTCTTATTGACTATTTTTAAAAAGGAAAAACTATTAAGGGCGAGTATTGATTGCAACGTTTGAACGAAGAAATCAAGCAGAAACGGCCGCAATTGGTTAAGAAGAAAGTGTTGTTTCATCAAGACAATGCATCAGTTCACAAATTCGTTATTTCAATAGCCATGACGCCCTATTCGGCAGACTTAGCCTCCTTGGACTATTTTCTGTTTCCAGACTTGAAAAATGGTTCGTTTGTCAAAGATTTTCCAATAATGAAGAGGTTATGTCAGTAGTAAATGACTATTTTGAAGAGATTGATGATTTTTATTATAAAAACAGTATTGAACTTATTGGAATTAAAAGGTGATTGCGAGACTCTATTCTTTCAACATATTCTACTACAGAAGGATTTTGTTATTAATAAATGCAATGTTGTCAGCTCTAACTCCTAAGGTTTCGTAGTATTTCCGGTATAATGCTTAAATGATGTACAAGATTGAGATATGATTAACGATAGTTTTTAGTTTTTCACCCGGTATAAAGAATATGAATTAATTGAAAATATACTAAAGTATGTGTTCTGGAATGACATTTACTTCGCCTTGTATATAGAGACGATTTCCAAAAAGATCTTTTTGTTTGTTTTCGACGTTCTAGAGATTTACGAGAATCCGATACATCTAGAATGTTGATTTCATATATAAATTGGTTGTAGTTAACGAATTAATAGTCACAGGAGAATAAAAAAAGTTAATCAAACGATATTTTTGAATAAATTAGATGTCAAGGTGTAGTGTTAGTGAATTGAAAATATACTAAAATATGTGCTCTGGAATAACATTTACTTCGCCTTGTATATAGAGACGATTTCCAAAAAGATCTTTTTGTTTGTTTTCGACGTTCTAGAGATTTCCGAAAATCCGATACATCTAGAATGTTATTTTCTTATATAAATTGGTTGTAGTTAACGAATTAATAGTAACAGGAGAATAAAAAAAGTTATTTAAACGATATTTTTGAATAAATTAGATGTTGAGTGTAGTGTTAGTGAATTGAAAATATACTAAAGTATGTGCTCAGGAATGACATTTACTTCGAGATGAAAAACAATCAGATGCGATTGCGCCTTGTATATAGAGACGATTTCCAAAAAGATCTTTTTGTTTGTTTTCGACGTTCTAGAGATTTCCGAAAATCCGATACATCTAGAATGTTATTTTCTTATATAAATTGGTTGTAGTTAACGAATTAATAGTAACAGGAGAATAAAAAAAGTTATTTAAACGATATTTTTGAATAAATTAGATGTTGAGTGTAGTGTTAGTGAATTGAAAATATACTAAAGTATGTGCTCAGGAATGACATTTACTTCGAGATGAAAAACAATCAGATGCGATTGCGCCTTGTATATAGAGACGATTTCCAAAAAGATCTTTTTGTTTGTTTTCGACGTTCTAGAGATTTCCGAAAATCCGATACATCTAGAATGTTATTTTCTTATATAAATTGGTTGTAGTTAACGAATTAATAGTAACAGGAGAATAAAAAAAGTTATTTAAACGATATTTTTGAATAAATTAGATGTTGAGTGTAGTGTTAGTGAATTGAAAATATACTAAAGTATGTGCTCAGGAATGACATTTACTTCGAGATGAAAAACAATCAGATGCGATTGCGCCTTGTATATAGAAACGATTTCCAAGAAGATCTTTTTGTTTGTTTTCGGCGTTCTAGAGATTTCCGAAAATCCGATACATCTAGAATGTTATTTTCTTATATAAATTGGTTGTAGTTAACGAATTAATAGTAACAGGAGAATAAAAACAGTTAATCAAACGATATTTTTAAATAAATTAGATGTTAAGTGTAGTGTTAGTGAATTGAAAATATACTAAAGTATGTGCTCTGGAATGACATATACTTCGAGATGAAACACAATCAGATCCAAAATGAAAACAAATAATAACTAATCAATAGAACTGAGCTACACAACATGTTTGTTGTCCAGTTGTTTGATATAAATCCAAATATTGACGTTGTATTTTGGACGATTTAGAATTATACATCGAATACCGTGTGTTTTCTCATTTACTTAATTTATACTAGTTTTTTTTTTGGAAATACAGAGTTAGGTCGTAAAGTTTCACCGACTAATGACGACGATGAATACACGCAATTCGATAATTCTGTATTCAACCAACACGAATTCGTTATAAAATTTTTTTGTTCATGTTTATTACGATTCTTTCGGAATCGTTTGAATGCTAGTGAATTTTCGATAATGCTCGTATCAAAAATGAAAACCGAGAAAATAAACTCGTCGGCATCGAACGTATTCGAATGAAAACATATTTTGCACGTTACGTTTCAATACAAAGGAGATTTAGTGGAAAAAATGATTTTCATTCATTTTACTTAATTGTTGAAGAGAAATCACCACATCGATTTTTTTCCCTCCTAAAGTCGGATAGGCTATTCCCGATCAAGCAGCAAGATCAATATATCCCATTACAGTTGGAGTACCGCAAGGAAGCGTCCTGGAACCTATCCTCTACCTTCTGCATGCCGCAGAATTACTTTCCAGTAAGGATACCAAAGTTGCAGCTTTCGTAGATGACACTGCTTCACATCCAAACTTTAGAAAAGCATCTTAATATCTCCAGGATAATCTTAATCAAATGGAAATCTGGTTGAAAGAATAGACAAGTCAAAGCAAATGAAACCATGTAAGGTCCACAACGAAAAGAGAAGATTGTCCACCAGTTACTAAAAGGAAGCAACTGGGACTTAAATTCCACCAGATCTAATTGGTAGAATTAACCATTGAAAACAAGTTACTGGTATATAAGGCTATCCTCAAGCCAGTGTGGACGTATGGTGAAAGTTTTGGAAACGCTCCAAACCTAATGATCTGATACTTAACAGGATTCAGAATTACAAAAATGATGTTGCTAAACGCACCTCTTCTTTTTTTGTGTTGATTTTCAAGATGTATTGATTCCAATGGAGACTATGAATATTTGTTTTTATTTGTCTATCACAGAACTTAAGTAACGACCCTCGTATAACAAAAATTGGTGGATTGATTTGACAAAAAACTTACTAAGAAGTTGATCGTTATTACAATGTTGTCAAACAGAGTTGCTATAATGAAATATACGGAGTTTACAGTGTTGTAAATCGTAGTTGTCTTTCCTCGGGCGATATTTTCTAAATAAGATATAAAATTTACTTTGTTGCCAAACGTAATTTTTCTCGGCGACTGAAAAAACGAAAATTCGTTACATACGAATATACTGGTATTACAGTGTTGCCAAATGCATCTAGAAGCTGCGTAGTTGTCAAATATAACTTTGCTTCTAGATCTAAGAAAATTTGGATAAGTTACAATGTTGTCAAATGTTATTTTTGTTGGAAAACGTAAAGACGATCAAAACTAAGATCTAGGAAATTGCTAGGTTGCCTCACGTATTTTTTTTTCGAAGACATGGGAAAATTTAAGATAAACGTTACTTAAGTGAGTTTATTTTCTATAACATAAATTAGACTTGCTGTCAAACGTCATTCCCAGTGTTTAAAGGATCGGAATTGGAATATAAGGAAATTACAGTGTTGTCAATTGTAGTTTTCTCTTATAATTTGTCTCTGTGTATTAAGATAACAGAGAATTACGGAGATTACAGTGTTGTCACGTATAGTCATTCCAGAAATATAGGAATTGCTTTGTTGCCAAATTAAATTTTCTCAACGGCTCATTAAAAATGAAACTTTGCTTTAAAGGAATGTTGTCAAAGTTAATGTTTCAAGGCATCTGGGGGAAACAGGAAAAGGTTCTATTTATAAAGGAAATTTACAGGAAAACCTATGTTGTCAAACTTTATTTTTGTTCTTTATCTAGGGAATAATCAAAATAAAAAACTTGCGTTGAGTTATTAGACGTATTCCCAGATTACGTTGTTGCCAAACCTGATGTTTATACACTCTTCGGGGAAATCAGTTTGTTTTGGAATATATGAAGTGTACATTGTTGTCAAACGTTATTTATTTCCTAAATTCTGAGAAAAATGTAAGACGAAACAAAAATTATGAATTGCTATGTTGCTAAAAGGAATTTAGGCTTAGGTGTTGTAAAACATAGTTTTTTGATATTGCTCTGTTGTCAAATATTATTATTTTTCACGTATCTAGAGAAAAATCAAGAAATTGAAATTGCTACGTTGTTTAATATAATTTATTTTTTGAATTTGAAAAACGTCGCATAAATTCAGATTTTCTGAACTTATATATATATTGCGTTGTTGCCAAATGTTTTGGGATACTTCTAATCGCTATCTCTAACCTACTATTCCGTATTAGTTCATTAACTTCTCAAATGATTATCGAAATGAATATATTTAGACTGTTTCATCTTTAATTTATCATTATCGTTTGTTTTACTATATTTTATCAACAAAAAAATTCATTAAAATTATTCTTTTGACAATGTTTAAGGTGCGTAAAACTCATATTTGAACCTAGCGAAGTGTAGACACACACATAATTTAAAAATCTCATGTTAGTTTTTAATTACGCCAAACAAATTACAGATTTAGTTCGCCTTTGAAGTTTTATATGAGTACCGGTGCTTTATTTCTTTCATTACTTCTAAAAAGACTCAGGTGTACATGATATAAATACGACAAAGCGTACAACTCACTTCTACCTTATAATTATTCTAATTGCGAGCAAATATTTTCGTATTCCCATTCGAAATAGTGAATTTAGAATCAGTACGTATCTAATTTATACAATTTATTCCCGTTTAGATACAGTAGCGTTTCTATTTTCGAAATTCGTTCCAATACTTGCAATTATCATTCGTATAAACAGGTTGCTACTTGAGTTTTGAGATATGGCAACGCTGATGTAAATATGACATTGACATTGACATTGACATTGACATTGACATTGACATTGACATTGACATCTAAATATATAAATCATTTTTACCGACGGTTTTACCAACTTACTTTTATTGTTTTCAAACAATAGGGTTAAGAATTATTTCTACAGCCGTTGTATACTATATTTCGATGATACCTATTATCAATATGTCTTTAAATTTGAGAAAAATTGTTTCTTTATGTTATGAAATCGGTACGTGATGATATTTGGTTGTGTACAAACTTTTTCTTTTAACTGAACAGTTTGTCAATATGGCAACCCTGTTTTCTCTATCCAATTAAGTGCGAGATGCCATTTTTTTTAGTTAACTCACCATGGGTTATAGTGTAGTGACTATAAATCAGAAACAAAACGGACGAAAACATGTTTTTCCACTTCTTCGATAGTAGAAGTCCTATTAAACTAGATTGATTCCATTTATTTACCAAAAAATCATTCAAATAATTTTTAAATTTCAATAATAGTTGATTGTCATACAACAGACGATTCTAACTTGAATTATTCTCGATGTCAATGGGTGTCCATACAAACTGTTTGTTTTAATTTAATTATTTGCGTTTTACTCTATGAAAAAATGGTTTTTACATTATTTTTCTCTTAAAAATATGATGTAATATTTAACTACTAAACCTAACCTAACCTAACCCAACCTAACCTAAACATAACCTAACCTAACCTAACAAAGAATTGATGAGTTTTTTCATCAAATATATCAGATGTATCTAAACCATCGATTTTTATTAAACCATAGACAATAATCGTTACATTTTATTACATGATTATTTAAAAAAGTGTAGGGGGAGAGAGGGTGTTAGTTAAAACTTCAAACCAACTTCTTACATTGTCTTATATTATCCCTTTTTATTTCTTTAAATAATTAATTTAACTATTACAATCACTGAAAAATCATTACAATTATTTGATTCTTTAAACCGAAAAAAGTACCTGAAGGGATGATTTCCGCGCCCTATATTATATATATTCTTGATCAGCGTGATTTTCTTTATAACATACTAAAATTTTAACGAAATCGAAGGGGTTTAACCTAATCTAAATAATTAACAAAATTTACCATTTGTTATAAACAAAAAACAAATAGACAAAAAGGGAGTTTTCGTTTTTTAGCTATATTTTCAAAAATATAAAAGATAGATGGAATTTAAAGAAAGATCTCGAAAGAGGAGGAAATTTTAGTTAAAAAAGTCCTGACTCCCGGAATCGTAGCTCTAATATTTATAATTTTAATTTAACGTGGAAAATTGTTGTCGTCGTCGTCGAAGCATGCAAAAGAAAATAATTTTTTTATAACATTTAATGTTAATTTAAAGATCTGAATAAATTATAGTGTCATCTAGACACTTGAAGGAATGCAAAAAAATTATTAATTCGATTTTTGTTCGAGTTATTTAATTGTTAAATAATTAATTTTTCGAAAACTTGAGTTTTCATAAAATCTCCTGTAAACATTTAAAAAATAGGTCAATAAATTTTTTTTTCTTTTGTAATTTCTTCTTATATTAATATTGAACAAGATTCCGTCGTAAAAGTTTTTTCATTTATTCATAATAATTTTTTAAATTCGTCAAAACTGGAAAAATCCATCTAATATTAAGAAAAAATGTATTTTCTTAATTTTTGTTGTTTTTATAAAGGGTTTTCCAATAAGAGGTGTTATTTTGAATAGCCCGCTATTTCCGTAAATGTCACTTTTGAAACTGTCATTTTTTGACATTTGACAAGTAGAAACTACGCCATTAATGAAAATGCGTTCAACAACGCATTGAAATTATTAAAATTCAGTATAAAAATGGTGAAAGTTTGGCAGAGACGGTTCGTAAAACTAAAACATTTTTGGGTCGACGTGAAGCATCTTCCAACCAACTTTTTACAGAAACTTTATGTTTATACTTTTGTTCACACATACACTACGTAAAAAAGCATAGAAATCGATTTTTTCGTACAAAAAAACCATCATTTCGTGAGTTATATGACAAATGACACCTTCTGATTTGTTATTTTCAATTTTTGTTCACAAAAAGTTAGTTATCATGTTGTGGCAGAAACCATCCTTCACTTGAACGACTTCATTTTCAATTGTGATTCTTCTAGTACATAAAAAATCATTTTATGTATGCGTCAGTAATCTTTGGACATATCGAGGACATTTGAAAAAGTCAGCACTTGAAATGATCGCGCTGGTAAGCGTCTAAATTCAGATGATTATCATGGCTTGTTGCTTTGTGCTGATGAGACGAACTACTATGAAAATAGATAATACCAGAACTTATTTATTTCATGTAGGATGAAGTTTCACCGCACTAATCTATGTGTGCTTTTTCAGGAGGACCACGCATCACTTTGAAACTCTTCGTGGACACCTTGACACGTTTAGAAACGTTGCAGTAGACAAATTGATCAAGATGGGCCTTTTACCAATTTCTCCAATGGACTTTTTATTTAAATCAGAAAGTCGAAGTCTCGTTTCGTATACAAACAACTATGCGGGTCAAAATACAACTACGTATACCTCAATTATGTGATCCAATTACCTGAGAGGTAAACAAAATATTGCAGATGTATCATGATGGATTCGGCGATGTTAATTGATTCCAACATTGATATTTGATATTTCAATTGCAATTATTTATGCAGGAGATGATTCATTGGCTACGGAATGTTTTATTATTATTTTAACTTGGCCAGGTGATGCTTTAAAGCTCTGAGCCCTTGCTGATGATAGTGATAGACTTTTTTGAGGTTAGAAAGTCACGAAAAAGTCAGATGGTGGTCAGATCTGGTGCAATTCGTCATTTTGTCGTTGTATTGATAGAAAAGCACTTTCTTTATCTTCAACTGCGGTTTATTCAAACTAAAATCAAACAGAAAATGGGCGCTAATACGAGGGTTGTCTATAAAATAAAATTCCCAACGCTAGGAACGTTTTTAAGCTAGATTTGGCGAAACTGACGTGTAGCTTGACTTTTTTTCTACCATTTTCTGTCCCAGCCAACTGTCTATAACGTAAAATTTTGTTTTAGTAGCCTTAAAACATCGAGTTTCCATTTGATTCACACTTTAAGTGCAAATTACACTTTTTTAGTGTACAAAAAACGATTTTCCGATGGACTTTCATTCCCAACTTCGTACTGTATTTAAGTCTTTTTAGATCGAAGTCAAAACGTTTTTGAACAGTCCTCGTAAATATGAAATCTGTGAAAATCATTTGCGCTTAATAATTTATACTAAATGATGATTTAAATTCTGTTGAAAACCAAAAAATCCTTTTTCATATTATTGTTTAACGTTTTCTCTGTTTAACAGACGAATCATTGTTTCGTCGAGTACAAAACTTCTTCTTTTTTATATCGAACTTAATTTGGTAGACGTGTTTAATGTTTTCGAGATAATAAATTCGATTGGTGGACGCTAGGAACGTTTTTAAGCTAGATTTGGCGAAACTGACGTGTAGCTTGGCTTTTTTTCTACCATTTTCTGTCCCAGCCAACTGTCTATAACGTAAAATTTTGTTTTTGTAGCCTAAAAACATCGATTTTCCATTTGATTCACACTTTAAGTGCAAATTACACTTTTTTAGTGTACAAAAAACGATTTTCCGATGGACTTTCATTCCCAACTTCGTACTGTATTTAAGTCTTTTTAGATCGAAGTCAAAACGTTTTTGAACAGTCCTCGTAAATATGAAATCTGTGAAAATCATTTGCGCTTAATAATTTATACTAAATGATGATTTAAATTCTGTTGAAAACCAAAAAATCCTTTTTCATATTATTGTTTAACGTTTTCTCTGTTTAACAGACGAATCATTGTTTCGTCGAGTACAAAACTTCTTCTTTTTTATATCGAACTTAATTTGGTAGACGTGTTTAATGTTTTCGAGATAATAAATTCGATTGGTGGACGCTAGGAACGTTTTTAAGCTAGATTTGGCGAAACTGACGTGTAGCTTGGCTTTTTTTCTACCATTTTCTGTCCCAGCCAACTGTCTATAACGTAAAATTTTGTTTTTGTAGCCTAAAAACATCGATTTTCCATTTGATTCACACTTTAAGTGCAAATTACACTTTTTTAGTGTACAAAAAACGATTTTCCGATGGACTTTCATTCCCAACTTCGTACTGTATTTAAGTCTTTTTAGATCGAAGTCAAAACGTTTTTGAACAGTCCTCGTAAATATGAAATCTGTGAAAATCATTTGCGCTTAATAATTTATACTAAATGATGATTTAAATTCTGTTGAAAACCAAAAAATCCTTTTTCATATTATTGTTTAACGTTTTCTCTGTTTAACAGACGAATCATTGTTTCGTCGAGTACAAAACTTCTTCTTTTTTATATCGAACTTAATTTGGTAGACGTGTTTAATGTTTTCGAGATAATAAATTCGATTGGTGGACGCTAGGAACGTTTTTAAGCTAGATTTGGCGAAACTGACGTGTAGCTTGGCTTTTTTTCTACCATTTTCTGTCCCAGCCAACTGTCTATAACGTAAAATTTTGTTTTTGTAGCCTAAAAACATCGATTTTCCATTTGATTCACACTTTAAGTGCAAATTACACTTTTTTAGTGTACAAAAAACGATTTTCCGATGGACATTCATTCCCAACTTCGTACTGTATTTAAGTCTTTTTAGATCGAAGTCAAAACGTTTTTGAACAGTCCTCGTAAATATGAAATCTGTGAAAATCATTTGCGCTTAATAATTTATACTAAATGATGATTTAAATTCTGTTGAAAACCAAAAAATCCTTTTTCATATCAATGTTTAACGTTTTCTTTGTTTAACAGACGAATCATTGTTTTGTCGAGTACAAAACTTCTTCTTTTTTACATCGAACTTAATTTGGTAGACGTGTTTAATGTCTCCGAGATAATAAATTTGATTGAAGCTATATAATAAGCATAAAAAAACGAAGAAAAAACTTTGGAGAAAAGAATAAAAACAAGTAATAATACAAAGCTTTTTCTTACTGATACAAAATTTTGTTATATTATTACAAAAAACTTCTACAGACGCTGATGTAATTCACCAACAAATTCGGCGTTGCCATTATGAATCTTCCCTCGGAGCATATCATGGATTTTTATATATTTCTGGTTATATTTGAATGACATAAAATATAAAACAATTCAAATATTTATTATACGGGGCTAGATTATTTGTTTTGTGATAAATTAAATAAAAAAACAATTCAAATTCCGATAAAACATTGCCGAACATTTGTTCTAGTGTGGCATCCATCTTGCGCACAGCTTTCTCGTATCAAAATGTCTGCCAGAACGCGCACTTCCGGTCGACGAATCATCCAGTACCGCTCTGTGGATTTTCCTGAACATTTCTGGAGTAATTGGTCGAATTAGTCTTCGCTATTGATTATTTCCAAGCAAGTCTAAGCAACGTGGAGTCTTCAAACTCGAAATATATGCTGTATAGATTGTGTACTAACAACTACCGCCATCTCTAGGTCAGGCTAGGTACTTCATACATTTTTATAGTCAATGCTTCCACAATATTATTTATTCACCCTTATTTTTGCTTTTTTTTTTAAGTATCTAGTTGATATCGTTTAGATTTATAGATGTGACGGTTTTAAAGACTAACCTCGTGATAAACCCTAAAAAAACTTGTACAACACAAATTTCTTAGTTTATGTAGAGGTTTATGGGCGATTAAAAGTCGTCTCTGAAAAGATGAGGCAGTTTTAACAGCCGAATTTATGGAAATATACCAGAAATCAAATTTTACGTTATAAAGTAAAGGGTAGTTGGAGTTTGTATAAGGGTATGTTCAGAAATAAACTCAACCTGAATTACCAGCCATTAAAATGCCGTGAGTTGCTTTTTATATATTTCAGAAACGCTTAAAATGTGAGGGAAGTTTCAGTTTTATGCAGAATCATCCATGTGTTGTAGAGATGGGGTGATTATTCAGATAGATAACGCCACAAAAGAGACAAAAAAATAAGACAACTGCAATTAACAATAAATGGATTGTAATTTCGAAAAAAATAAACTAAAAAACACGCAAGTTCATTAAGAGTCACTCGGTGTATAATATCGATAGATATTTACGGTTAATATCGACTTGAATAGGAATATAAATGAAAATAATTGACCTAAATAGTGGAAAGTTATACTAGAACTCGAATTATTTTTTGAAAAAGTCCCATTACTAGAGCTTATATAAGATTTTCTGTATGCAAATACGAAGCGAAAGCTTGAATCGGCCATTTCAAGTTTTGACTGTGTGCTTTTCGTCTTAAATATCCGTGTCTGTGTCTGCTCTCGCGTTTCTGACTTTAATGTAACGTCATCAAAATGTTCGCTAGACGTAAGTTGAAATTTTCGAGGATCTGGTATTAATTTTCAAACAAGGCTTATTACTTATTAGACCTACTAATTAGCTACGTAAGTTTCTAATATGGACATAAATGGCTCTCTAATCAAAATTTCAACAAAAAGTATTTTCTAAATTGAATTTCAATAAAAAATGGATTTTCGAAATCTTATTTTTTCGAAAAATAGTTTATCTTATTGATATTTGGACCAAGAATGCCTATTTTGAATCCAGTATGAACCAAAATAAGTTTTAAAAACTCAATTTTGTTAAAAAATGGATTTTTCATACCTATTTTGGACTTTAAACGAATTTTCTTAATGTAATGAAAATAAAAATGGTTTTTCCAAATTCTTATACGGACATAAATGGCTCTCCAATCAAAATTTCAACAAAAAATATCTTCTAAATTGAATTTCAATAAAAAATGGATTTTCCAAATCTTATATTTTCGAAAAATAGTTTATCTTATTGATATTTGGACCGAGAATGCCTATTTTGAATCCAGTATGAACCAAAATAAGTTTTAAAAACTCAATTTTGTTAAAAAATGGATTTTTCATACCTATTTTGGACTTTAAACGAATTTTCTTAATGTAATGAAAATAAAAATGGTTTTTCCAAATTCTTATACGGACATAAATGGCTCTCCAATCAAAATTTCAACAAAAAATATCTTCTAAATTGAATTTCAATAAAAAATGGATTTTCCAAATCTTATATTTTCGAAAAATAGTTTATCTTATTGATATTTGGACCGAGAATGCCTATTTTGAATCCAGTATGAACCAAAATAAGTTTTAAAAACTCAATTTTGTTAAAAAATGGATTTTCCATGCCTATTTTGGACAATAAACGAATTTTCTTAATGTAATGAAAATAAAAATGGTTTTTCCAAATTCTTATACGGACATAAATGGCTCTCCAATCAAAATTTCAACAAAAAATATCTTCTAAATTGAATTTCAATAAAAAATGGATTTTCCAAATCTTATATTTTCGAAAAATAGTTTATCTTATTGATATTTGGACCAAGAATGCCTATTTTGAATCCAGTATGAACCAAAATAAGTTTTAAAAACTCAATTTTGTTAAAAAATGGATTTTCCATGCCTATTTTGGACAATAAACGAATTTTCCTAATGTAATGAAAATCAAAATAGTTTTTCCAAATTATAATATGGACATAAATGGCTCTCCAATCAAAATTTCAACAAAAAATATCTTCTAAATTGAATTTCAATACAAAATGGATTTTCCAAATCTTATATTTTCGAAAAATAGTTTATCTTATTGATATTTGGACCGAGAATGCCTATTTTGAATCCAGTATGAACCAAAATAAGTTTTAAAAACTCAATTTTGTTAAAAAATGGATTTTCCATGCCTATTTTGGACAATAAACGAATTTTCTTAATGTAATGAAAATAAAAATGGTTTTTCCAAATTCTTATACGGACATAAATGGCTCTCCAATCAAAATTTCAACAAAAAATATCTTCTAAATTGAATTTCAATAAAAAATGGATTTTCCAAATCTTATATTTTCGAAAAATAGTTTATCTTATTGATATTTGGACCAAGAATGCCTATTTTGAATCCAGTATGAACCAAAATAAGTTTTAAAAACTCAATTTTGTTAAAAAATGGATTTTCCATGCCTATTTTGGACAATAAACGAATTTTCTTAATGTAATGAAAATAAAAATGGTTTTTCCAAATTCTTATACGGACATAAATGGCTCTCCAATCAAAATTTCAACAAAAAATATCTTCTAAATTGAATTTCAATAAAAAATGGATTTTCGAAATCTTATTTTTTCGAGAAATAGTTTATCTTATTGATATTTGGACCAAGAATGCCTATTTTGAATCCAGTATGAACCAAAATAAGTTTTAAAAACTCAATTTTGTTAAAAAATGGATTTTCCATGCCTATTTTGGACAATAAACGAATTTTCTTAATGTAATGAAAATAAAAATGGTTTTTCCAAATTCTTATACGGACATAAATGGCTCTCCAATCAAAATTTCAACAAAAAATATCTTCTAAATTGAATTTCAATAAAAAATGGATTTTCCAAATCTTATATTTTCGAAAAATAGTTTATCTTATTGATATTTGGACCAAGAATGCCTATTTTGAATCCAGTATGAACCAAAATAAGTTTTAAAAACTCAATTTTGTTAAAAAAATAGATTTTCCATGCCTATTTTGGACAATAAACGAATTTTCTTAATGTAATGAAAATCAAAATGGTTTTTCCAAATTTTTATACGGACATAAATGGCCCCCCAATCAAAATTTCAACAAAAAATATCTTCTAAATTGAATTTCAATAAAAAATGGATTTTCGAAATCTTATATTTTCGAAAAATAGTTTATCTTATTGATATTTGGACCGAGAATGCCTATTTTGAATCCAGTATGAACCAAAATAAGTTTTAAAAACTCAATTTTGTTAAAAAATGGATTTTCCATGCCTATTTTGGACAATAAACGAATTTTCCTGATGTAATGAAAACCAAAATAGTTTTTCCAAATTCTAATACGGACATAAATGGCCCCCCAATCAAAATTTCAACAAAAAATATCTTCTAAATTGAATTTCAATAAAAAATGGA
The DNA here is from genome assembly GCF_026250575.1 of Diorhabda carinulata. Classification (NCBI taxonomy): domain Eukaryota; kingdom Metazoa; phylum Arthropoda; class Insecta; order Coleoptera; family Chrysomelidae; genus Diorhabda; species Diorhabda carinulata. Next base: position 768,338 of record NC_079468.1, read on the forward strand.
TTTTCGAAATCTTATTTTTTCGAGAAATAGTTTATCTTATTGATATTTGGACCAAGAATGCCTATTTTGAATCCAGTATGAACCAAAATAAGTTTTAAAAACTCAATTTTGTTAAAAAATGGATTTTCCATGCCTATTTTGGACAATAAACGAATTTTCTTAATGTAATGAAAATAAAAATGGTTTTTCCAAATTCTTATACGGACATAAATGGCTCTCCAATCAAAATTTCAACAAAAAATATCTTCTAAATTGAATTTCAATAAAAAATGGATTTTCGAAATCTTATTTTTTCGAGAAATAGTTTATCTTATTGATATTTGGACCAAGAATGCCTATTTTGAATCCAGTATGAACCAAAATAAGTTTTAAAAAATCAATTTTGTTAAAAAATGGATTTTCCATGCCTATTTTGGACAATAAACGAATTTTCTTAATGTAATGAAAATAAAAATGGTTTTTCCAAATTCTTATACGGACATAAATGGCTCTCCAATCAAAATTTCAACAAAAAATATCTTCTAAATTGAATTTCAATAAAAAATGGATTTTCGAAATCTTATTTTTTCGAGAAATAGTTTATCTTATTGATATTTGGACCAAGAATGCCTATTTTGAATCCAGTATGAACCAAAATAAGTTTTAAAAACTCAATTTTGTTAAAAAATGGATTTTCCATGCCTATTTTGGACAATAAACGAATTTTCTTAATGTAATGAAAATAAAAATGGTTTTTCCAAATTCTTATACGGACATAAATGGCTCTCCAATCAAAATTTCAACAAAAAATATCTTCTAAATTGAATTTCAATAAAAAATGGATTTTCCAAATCTTATATTTTCGAAAAATAGTTTATCTTATTGATATTTGGACCAAGAATGCCTATTTTGAATCCAGTATGAACCAAAATAAGTTTTAAAAACTCAATTTTGTTAAAAAAATAGATTTTCCATGCCTATTTTGGACAATAAACGAATTTTCTTAATGTAATGAAAATCAAAATGGTTTTTCCAAATTTTTATACGGACATAAATGGCCCCCCAATCAAAATTTCAACAAAAAATATCTTCTAAATTGAATTTCAATAAAAAATGGATTTTCAAAATCTTATATTTTCGAAAAATAGTTTATCTTATTGATATTTGGACCGAGAATGCCTATTTTGAATCCAGTATGAACCAAAATAAGTTTTAAAAACTCAATTTTGTTAAAAAATGGATTTTCCATGCCTATTTTGGACAATAAACGAATTTTCCTGATGTAATGAAAACCAAAATAGTTTTTCCAAATTCTAATACGGACATAAATGGCCCCCTAATCAAAATTTCAACAAAAAATATCTTCTAAATTGAATTTCAATAAAAAATGGATTTTCGAAATCTTATTTTTTCGAGAAATAGTTTATCTTATTGATATTTGGACCAAGAATGCCTATTTTGAATCCAGTATGAACCAAAATAAGTTTTAAAAACTCAATTTTGTTAAAAAATGGATTTTCCATGCCTATTTTGGACAATAAACGAATTTTCTTAATGTAATGAAAATAAAAATGGTTTTTCCAAATTCTTATACGGACATAAATGGCTCTCCAATCAAAATTTCAACAAAAAATATCTTCTAAATTGAATTTCAATAAAAAATGGATTTTCGAAATCTTATTTTTTCGAGAAATAGTTTATCTTATTGATATTTGGACCAAGAATGCCTATTTTGAATCCAGTATGAACCAAAATAAGTTTTAAAAACTCAATTTTGTTAAAAAATGGATTTTCCATGCCTATTTTGGACAATAAACGAATTTTCTTAATGTAATGAAAATAAAAATGGTTTTTCCAAATTCTTATACGGACATAAATGGCTCTCCAATCAAAATTTCAACAAAAAATATCTTCTAAATTGAATTTCAATAAAAAATGGATTTTCGAAATCTTATTTTTTCGAGAAATAGTTTATCTTATTGATATTTGGACCAAGAATGCCTATTTTGAATCCAGTATGAACCAAAATAAGTTTTAAAAACTCAATTTTGTTAAAAAATGGATTTTCCATGCCTATTTTGGACAATAAACGAATTTTCTTAATGTAATGAAAATAAAAATGGTTTTTCCAAATTCTTATACGGACATAAATGGCTCTCCAATCAAAATTTCAACAAAAAATATCTTCTAAATTGAATTTCAATAAAAAATGGATTTTCGAAATCCTATTTTTTCGAGAAATAGTTTATCTTATTGATATTTGGACCAAGAATGCCTATTTTGAATCCAGTATGAACCAAAATAAGTTTTAAAAACTCAATTTTGTTAAAAAAATAGATTTTCCATGCCTATTTTGGACAATAAACGAATTTTCTTAATGTAATGAAAATAAAAATGGTTTTTCCAAATTCTAATACGGACATAAATGACCCCCCAATCAAAATTTCAACAAAAAATATCTTCTAAATTGAATTTCAATAAAAAATGGATTTTCGAAATCTTATTTTTTCGAGAAATAGTTTATCTTATTGATATTTGGACCAAGAATGCCTATTTTGAATCCAGTATGAACCAAAATAAGTTTTAAAAACTCAATTTTGTTAAAAAATGGATTTTCCATGCCTATTTTGGACAATAAACGAATTTTCTTAATGTAATGAAAATAAAAATGGTTTTTCCAAATTCTTATACGGACATAAATGGCTCTCCAATCAAAATTTCAACAAAAAATATCTTCTAAATTGAATTTCAATAAAAAATGGATTTTCCAAATCTTATTTTTTCGAGAAATAGTTTATCTTATTGATATTTGGACCAAGAATGCCTATTTTGAATCCAGTATGAACCAAAATAAGTTTTAAAAACTCAATTTTGTTAAAAAAATAGATTTTCCATGCCTATTTTGGACAATAAACGAATTTTCTTAATGTAATGAAAATAAAAATGGTTTTTCCAAATTCTAATACGGACATAAATGGCCCCCCAATCAAAATTTCAACAAAAAATATCTTCTAAATTGAATTTCAATAAAAAATGGATTTTCGAAATCTTATTTTTTCGAGAAATAGTTTATCTTATTGATATTTGGACCAAGAATGCCTATTTTGTCCAGTATGAACCAAAATAAGTTTTAAAAACTCAATTTTGTTAAAAAAATAGATTTTCCATGCCTATTTTGGACAATAAACGAATTTTCTTAATGTAATGAAAATAAAAATGGTTTTTCCAAATTCTAATACGGACATAAATGGCCCCCCAATCAAAATTTCAACAAAAAATATCTTCTAAATTGAATTTCAATAAAAAATGGATTTTCGAAATCTTATTTTTTCGAGAAATAGTTTATCTTATTGATATTTGGACCAAGAATGCCTATTTTGAATCCAGTATGAACCAAAATAAGTTTTAAAAACTCAATTTTGTTAAAAAATGGATTTTCCATGCCTATTTTGGACAATAAACGAATTTTCTTAATGTAATGAAAATAAAAATGGTTTTTCCAAATTCTTATACGGACATAAATGGCTCTCCAATCAAAATTTCAACAAAAAATATCTTCTAAATTGAATTTCAATAAAAAATGGATTTTCCAAATCTTATTTTTTCGAGAAATAGTTTATCTTATTGATATTTGGACCAAGAATGCCTATTTTGAATCCAGTATGAACCAAAATAAGTTTTAAAAACTCAATTTTGTTAAAAAATGGATTTTCCATGCCTATTTTGGACAATAAACGAATTTTCTTAATGTAATGAAAATCAAAATGGTTTTTCCAAATTCTTATACGGACATAAATGGCTCTCCAATCAAAATTTCAACAAAAAATATCTTCTAAATTGAATATCAATAAAAAATGGATTTTCCAAATCTTATATTTTCGAAAAATAGTTTATCTTATTGATATTTGGACCAAGAATGCCTACTTTGAATCCAGTATGAACCAAAATAAGTTTTAAAAACTCAATTTTGTTAAAAAAATAGATTTTCCATGCCTATTTTGGACAATAAACGAATTTTCTTAATGTAATGAAAATCAAAATGGTTTTTCCAAATTCTAATACGGACATAAATGGCCCCCCAATCAAAATTTCAACAAAAAATATCTTCTAAATTGAATTTCAATAAAAAATGGATTTTCCAAATCTTATATTTTCGAAAAATAGTTTATCTTATTGATATTTGGACCAAGAATGCCTATTTTGAATCCAGTATGAACCAAAATAAGTTTTAAAAACTCAATTTTGTTAAAAAAATAGATTTTCCATGCCTATTTTGGACAATAAACGAATTTTCTTAATGTAATGAAAATCAAAATGGTTTTTCCAAATTTTTATACGGACATAAATGGCCCCCCAATCAAAATTTCAACAAAAAATATCTTCTAAATTGAATTTCAATAAAAAATGGATTTTCAAAATCTTATATTTTCGAAAAATAGTTTATCTTATTGATATTTGGACCGAGAATGCCTATTTTGAATCCAGTATGAACCAAAATAAGTTTTAAAAACTCAATTTTGTTAAAAAATGGATTTTCCATGCCTATTTTGGACAATAAACGAATTTTCCTAATGTAATGAAAACCAAAATAGTTTTTCCAAATTCTAATACGGACATAAATGGCCCCCCAATCAAAATTTCAACAAAAAATATCTTCTAAATTGAATTTCAATAAAAAATGGATTTTCGAAATCTTATTTTTTCGAAAAATAGTTTATCTTATTGATATTTGGACCAAGAATGCCTATTTTGAATCCAGTATGAACCAAAATAAGTTTTAAAAACTCAATTTTGTTAAAAAAATAGATTTTCCATGCCTATTTTGGACTTTAAACGAATTTTCCTAATGTAATGAAAACCAAAATAGTTTTTCCAAATTCTTATACGGACATAAATGGCTCTCCAATCAAAATTTCAACAAAAAATATCTTCTAAATTGAATTTCAATAAAAAATGGATTTTCCAAATCTTATATTTTCGAAAAATAGTTTATCTTATTAATATTTGGACCAAGAATGCCTATTTTGAATCCAGTATGAACCAAAATAAGTTTTAAAAACTCAATTTTGTTAAAAAAATAGATTTTCCATGCCTATTTTGGACAATAAACGAATTTTCTTAATGTAATGAAAATCAAAATGGTTTTTCCAAATTCTTATACGGACATAAATGGCTCTCCAATCAAAATTTCAACAAAAAATATCTTCTAAATTGAATATCAATAAAAAATGGATTTTCCAAATCTTATATTTTCGAAAAATAGTTTATCTTATTGATATTTGGACCAAGAATGCCTACTTTGAATCCAGTATGAACCAAAATAAGTTTTAAAAACTCAATTTTGTTAAAAAATGGATTTTCCACGCCTATTTTGGACAATAAACGAATTTTCCTAATGTAATGAAAACCAAAATAGTTTTTCCAAATTCTAATACGGACATAAATGGCCCCCCAATCAAAATTTGAACAAAAAATATCTTCTAAATTGAATTTCAATAAAAAATGGATTTTCCAAATCTTATATTTTCGAAAAATAGTTTATCTTATTGATATTTGGACCAAGAATGCCTACTTTGAATCCAGTATGAACCAAAATAAGTTTTAAAAACTCAATTTTGTTAAAAAATGGATTTTCCATGCCTATTTTGGACAATAAACGAATTTTCCTAATGTAATGAAAACCAAAATAGTTTTTCCAAATTCTAATACGGACATAAATGGCCCCCCAATCAAAATTTGATCAAAAAATATCTTCTAAATTGAATTTCAATAAAAAATGGATTTTCCAAATCTTATATTTTCGAAAAATAGTTTATCTTATTGATAATTGGACCAAGAATGCCTATTTTGAATCCAGTATGAATCAAAATAAGTTTTAAAAACTCAATTTTGTTGAAAAAATGGATTTTTCATACCTATTTTGGACTTTAAACGAATTTTCCTAATGTAATGAAAACCAAAATAGTTTTTCCAAATTCTAATACGGACATAAATGGCCCCCCAATCAAAATTTGAACAAAAAATATCTTCTAAATTGAATTTCAATACAAAATGGATTTTCAAAATCTAATATTTTCGAAAAATAGTTTATCTTATTGATATTTAGTCCAAAAATGCCTATTTTGAATCCAGTATGAACCAAAATAAGTTTTAAAAATTCAATTTTGTAGAAAAAATGGATTTTCCAAGCTTATTTTGGGTAATAAATGATTTTTCTCAATGTAATTAAAAGTAAAAAAGTTTCTAATATGGACATAAATGGCTCTCCAATCCAAATTTGGAATCAACCATTTTTTGAAAATATAAGATTTTGAAGATCCATTTTTTATTGAAATTGAATTTAGAAGATATTTTTTGTTCAAATTTTGATTGGAGAGCCATTTATGTCCATATTAGAATTTGGAAAAACCATTTTGATTTTCATTACATTAAGAAAATTCGTTTATTGTCCAAAATAAGCATGGAAAATCCATTTTCTTAACAAAATTGAGTTTTTAAAACTTATTTTGGTTCATAATAGATTCAAAATAGGCATTTTTGGACCAAATTTGAGTAAGATAGGGTATATTTGGAAAATATAAGATTTTAAAGATCCATTTTTTATTGAAATTCAATTTAGAAGATATTTTTTGTTCAAATTTTGATTGAAGAGCCATTTATGTCCATATTATAATTTGGAAAAACTATTTTGATTTTCATTACATTAGGAAAATTCGTTTATTGTCCAAAATAGGCATGAAAAATCTATTTTTTCAACAAAATTGAGTTTTTAAAACTTATTTTGGTTCATAATAGATTCAAAATAGGCATTTTTGGATCAAATTTGAGTAAGATAGGCCATTTTTGGAAAATATAAGATTTTGAATATTCATTTTGTATTGAAATTCCATTTAGAAATATTTTTTGTTCAAATTTTGGGTGGAAAGCCATTTTAGATCAAATTTTGTCCCTTTTTACTTAAAAAACTTGTGAAATCCATTTTTTTGTGCAAATTAAATTTAGAAGTCAATTTCTATCGAAATCAAAATAGCGAAACTTATTTTCATTCAAATTAGAATTTGGACAATCATTTTACCACTTTATCCAATATGAAAACCACCAAAATAAAAAAAACCCATTTTTGGACAAAATTAAATTTGGGATACAAATATTTGGTTCAATTTGAATTTGAAAAATCCCTTTTTCTACAAAAATTTTCTTTTCTCCAAATTACTAATCACTTAGAAGTTAATTTTTGAGAAAATTAAAATCGCAAAATCCATATCCAAATAAGGATTAGAAAAATCACTTTTTTGATAAAACTAAGTTGCCATTTTCCCAAAAATCACTAAGAACTTTTGTGTAGACTCCTGTCGAATCACTTGGACGACGTTAAAAATAACTTTTTTGACCATTCACATTGAAAATATGATTTTTTTCATAGCCGAAGGACCTTGTCCATTTAAACATGAGGTATGATGTTAATTATTAAATTAGATAGGTCAAGGTATATATTTAACACCCAGGAGTCGTTCAGGTAGACCACGGTACAGGTAGGAACAGTGAAGACTAAACTAGCTAAATTAGGTTGCAGACAATCAACTTGTTCAATACCAGTAATCAAATTAAGTCAAATGAAGGTATTTTATTCGATTTTTATTTATCCATTTAGTGATAACTTACTTTGGAGGTGATTTAAATCAATCGAATCGTTGTTATTTATTAAACTAACGATTAATTTTATGTAGTGAGTTTGTTATAAATTCATCGCTTTCTATTAGATAGAAAAACTGATGAAATAACTCGTTATTCGAGCAGGAACGTTTCAGTTTAATTAATTGAAGGTAATAAGAGAGAATGAGAACAGATGTCGAGAAATACATCAAAGGTTTGCTTAGATTAAATCCGATTTTATTCGCTCTTCCGATTTCGATTACTTTCTCGGAAAACTTTTAGCAGTTGGTGCATATAAAGAGGAGAAACCGTCGGTATAAAATGATTTTAAATGGGTGTATGGGTGGATGTTTTATCGCATGATACTCTAAGAATAATAATGGAGATCCTGAAACATTTATATATCGCAATGCCGAACCAAAAAAATATTACCGCTCCACTCTGATATATAATCCCGAAGAGTTTATTGAAATTTTATATTCCGTTCGGTAAATTTCGTCTCGTAATTATAATTATATTGAGATAATCTTCGAAAAAATAATTTAAATCAAGATTTTCTTCGAAACACCCTGTAGATTGAATTATTTAGTTGTGCCTGCCTTGTGGAGACGTCTGTGGATATTCATCTTGAACTTCTTATTCAAAGAAATGAATTTCAGGCGTTTGCAGGCGAACCTGCCCGTCGAGAAGGTCTTGCAGATGCTGCTCCAATTGAGATTCTGTTGGACAGCTCCGAAGAGCATCTGCTGCAATAATATCAGGAAAACAGAGTCAGATCGGCGATGTTACTTCTATAATCTCAGCTATCCATGTTTTGGTCACATTTGGATCGCCTAGAAGTCTTCTGTATTGACTCGAAGGTCTTGTAGATGCTGCTCCAATTGAGATTCTGTTGGACAGCTCCGAAGAGCATCTGCTGCAATACTATCAGGAAAACAGAGTCAGATCGGCGATGTTACTTCTATAATCTAAGCTATCCATGTTTTGGTCAACTTTGGATCGCCTAGAAGTCTTCTGTATTGACTCGAAGGTCTTGCAGATGCTGCTCCAATTGAGATTATATTGGACAGCTCCGAAGAGCATCTGCTGCAATACTATCAGGAAAACAGAGTCAGATCGGCGATGTTACTTCTATAATCTAAGCTATCCATGTTTTGGTCAACTTTGGATCGCCTAGAAGTCTTCTGGATTAACTCGAAGGTCTTGCAGATGCTGCTCCAATTGAGATTATGTTGGACAGCTCCGAAGAGCATCTGCTGCAATACTATCAGGAAAACAGAGTCAGATCGGCGATGTTACTTCTATAATCTAAGCTATCCATGTTTTGGTCAACTTTGGATCGCCTAGAAGTCTTCTGTATTGACTCGAAGGTCTTGCAGATGCTGCTCCAATTGAGATTCTGTTGGACAGCTCCGAAGAGCATCTGCTGCAATACTATCAGGAAAACAGAGTCAGATCGGCGATGTTACTTCTATAATCTAAGCTATCCATGTTTTGGTCAACTTTGGATCGCCTAGAAGTCTTCTGTATTGACTCGAAGGTCTTGTAGATGCTGCTCCAATTGAGATTATGTTGGACAGCTCCGAAGAGCATCTGCTGCAATACTATCAGGAAAACAGAGTCAGATCGGCGATGTTACTTCTATAATCTAAGCTATCCATGTTTTGGTCAACTTTGGATCGCCTAGAAGTCTTCTGTATTGACTCGAAGGTCTTGCAGATGCTGCTCCAATTGAGATTCTGTTGGACAGCTCCGAAGAGCATCTGCTGCAATACTATCAGGAAAACAGAGTCAGATCGGCGATGTTACTTCTATAATCTAAGCTATCCATGTTTTGGTCAACTTTGGATCGCCTAGAAGTCTTCTGTATTGACTCGAAGGTCTTGTAGATGCTACTCCAATTGAGATTATGTTGGACAGCTCCGAAGAGCATCTGCTGCAATACTATCAGGAAAACAGAGTCAGATCGGCGATGTTACTTCTATAATCTAAGCTATCCATGTTTTGGTCAACTTTGGATCGCCTAGAAGTCTTCTGTATTGACTCGAAGGTCTTGCAGATGCTGCTCCAATTGAGATTCTGTTGGACAGCTCCGAAGAGCATCTGCTGCAATACTATCAGGAAAACAGAGTCAGATCGGCGATGTTACTTCTATAATCTAAGCTATCCATGTTTTGGTCAACTTTGGATCGCCTAGAAGTCTTCTGTATTGACTCGAAGGTCTTGCAGATGCTGCTCCAATTGAGATTCTGTTGGACAGCTCCGAAGAGCATCTGCTGCAATAATATCAGGAAAACAGAGTCAGATCGGCGATGTTACTTCTATAATCTAAGCTATCCATGTTTTGGTCAACTTTGGATCGCCTAGAAGTCTTCTGTATTGACTCGAAGGTCTTGCAGATGCTGCTCCAATTGAGATTATGTTGGACAGCTCCGAAGAGCATCTGCTGCAATACTATCAGGAAAACAGAGTCAGATCGGCGATGTTACTTCTATAATCTAAGCTATCCATGTTTTGGTCAACTTTGGATCGCCTAGAAGTCTTCTGTATTGACTCGAAGGTCTTGCAGATGCTGCTCCAATTGAGATTCTGTTGGACAGCTCCGAAGAGCATCTGCTGCAATACTATCAGGAAAACAGAGTCAGATCGGCGATGTTACTTCTATAATCTAAGCTATCCATGTTTTGGTCAACTTTGGATCGCCTAGAAGTCTTCTGGATTAACTCGAAGATCTTGCAGATGATGCTCCTATTGAGATTATGTTGGACAGCTCCGAAGAGCATCTGCTGCAATACTATCAGGAAAACAGAGTCAGATCGGCGATGTTACTTCTATAATCTAAGCTATCCATGTTTTGGTCAACTTTGGATCGCCTAGAAGTCTTCTGTATTGACTCGAAGGTCTTGCAGATGCTGCTCCAATTGAGATTCTGTTGGACAGCTCCGAAGAGCATCTGCTGCAATAATATCAGGAAAACAGAGTCAGATCGGCGATGTTACTTCTATAATCTAAGCTATCCATGTTTTGGTCAACTTTGGATCGCCTAGAAGTCTTCTGTATTGACTCGAAGGTCTTGCAGATGCTGCTCCAATTGAGATTATGTTGGACAGCTCCGAAGAGCATCTGCTGCAATACTATCAGGAAAACAGAGTCAGATCGGCGATGTTACTTCTATAATCTAAGCTATCCATGTTTTGGTCAACTTTGGATCGCCTAGAAGTCTTCTGTATTGACTCGAAGGTCTTGCAGATGCTGCTCCAATTGAGATTCTGTTGGACAGCTCCGAAGAGCATCTGCTGCAATACTATCAGGAAAACAGAGTCAGATCGGCGATGTTACTTCTATAATCTAAGCTATCCATGTTTTGGTCAACTTTGGATCGCCTAGAAGTCTTCTGTATTGACTCGAAGGTCTTGTAGATGCTGCTCCAATTGAGATTATGTTGGACAGCTCCGAAGAGCATCTGCTGCAATACTATCAGGAAAACAGAGTCAGATCGGCGATGTTACTTCTATAATCTAAGCTATCCATGTTTTGGTCAACTTTGGATCGCCTAGAAGTCTTCTGTATTGACTCGAAGGTCTTGCAGATGCTGCTCCAATTGAGATTCTGTTGGACAGCTCCGAAGAGCATCTGCTGCAATACTATCAGGAAAACAGAGTCAGATCGGCGATGTTACTTCTATAATCTAAGCTATCCATGTTTTGGTCAACTTTGGATCGCCTAGAAGTCTTCTCTATTGACTCGAAGGTCTTGTAGATGCTACTCCAATTGAGATTATGTTGGACAGCTCCGAAGAGCATCTGCTGCAATACTATCAGGAAAACAGAGTCAGATCGGCGATGTTACTTCTATAATCTAAGCTATCCATGTTTTGGTCAACTTTGGATCGCCTAGAAGTCTTCTGTATTGACTCGAAGGTCTTGCAGATGCTGCTCCAATTGAGATTCTGTTGGACAGCTCCGAAGAGCATCTGCTGCAATACTATCAGGAAAACAGAGTCAGATCGGCGATGTTACTTCTATAATCTAAGCTATCCATGTTTTGGTCAACTTTGGATCGCCTAGAAGTCTTCTGTATTGACTCGAAGGTCTTGCAGATGCTGCTCCAATTGAGATTATATTGGACAGCTCCGAAGAGCATCTGCTGCAATACTATCAGGAAAACAGAGTCAGATCGGCGATGTTACTTCTATAATCTAAGCTATCCATGTTTTGGTCAACTTTGGATCGCCTAGAAGTCTTCTGTATTGACTCGAAGGTCTTGCAGATGCTGCTCCAATTGAGATTCTGTTGGACAGCTCCGAAGAGCATCTGCTGCAATACTATCAGGAAAACAGAGTCAGATCGGCGATGTTACTTCTATAATCTAAGCTATCCATGTTTTGGTCAACTTTGGATCGCCTAGAAGTCTTCTGTATTGACTCGAAGGTCTTGCAGATGCTGCTCCAATTGAGATTCTGTTGGACAGCTCCGAAGAGCATCTGCTGCAATACTATCAGGAAAACAGAGTCAGATCGGCGATGTTACTTCTATAATCTAAGCTATCCATGTTTTGGTCAACTTTGGATCGCCTAGAAGTCTTCTGTATTGACTCGAAGGTCTTGCAGATGCTGCTCCAATTGAGATTCTGTTGGACAGCTCCGAAGAGCATCTGCTGCAATAATATCAGGAAAACAGAGTCAGATCGGCGATGTTACTTCTATAATCTAAGTTATCCATGTTTTGGTCAACTTTGGATCGCCTAGAAGTCTTCTGGATTGACTCGAACATCCTGAGGGTATACATGGGAGCAGAGCTCCAAATGCGCGAGCAATTCTACGAAGATCTGGCCTTGTAGAGGACTAGAAGCTGTTGCTGAGTATTCATGAAGAGTACTCCAAATTTGGTGAAGCTACCTTATCTAATTCGACCAAAGGGACTATGCTAAGACATATTGCTTCAAACTACAACACCTAACTAGCGATTTTGAGACCAAATCCTTAGCCGCAGTGCCAGGTTTCTTTGTAAAAACAGCAGCTTGGGTATTCGGATTTGAATGTTGACCTTAAATTTGTGTCCAGCGACTTGGATGGATCGGTCTTTAAGAAACCTACTTAGTGAGTTAGGACGACAAACTGTACGATGTTTGCTCACTTAGAAGGTTGACATGACAAATCCTGTCGAATGCCTGATGCTTGCTTGCTCTGATGTATGTTTACGACAGCTGATGATGTACAGCAGATTCAAGATTTATTCTTCCTTATTTTGTCTCTTTTCTTTGTATAGTTTGAGCTCAAGCAATTCTCCAGTCTGCCTGAGAGAAACCTCTTCTATATAAAAGAGAAATGATCCTTTTTAGATATTTTGCCCAAACTAACAAATCTGAGGTTCAATTTGAACATATGTTGAATTAGGAACACGAAAATTTCTCAAATTATATACAGAGTACGTAATTCGATATAATATGGGTGTTTAAAAGTCGTATAAATCTTTATTGGAGACTAGGAATTGTAGAATTTGAAATTTTAACATCGTTGTCTGCGTCGTTTTTTCCACTTAGAAATTTTGAATTCATCTCACTAAACTACCTTATTCCCAATTCCATTTATAATTTAATTGCAGATTAACAAAGTTAGACCTCTCCTACTTCCTCTCGCGTTCCATTTCGCCTCTACATAAATTAATAGCAATTCAAGATGCGTGAGGGACATGAAAGGATGATCCAGAACCGATACGCTCACTAAATAATATTGCGCGAGATCAAGAACAACGAAAAATTATTATTTTGTATGTAAAAATATTGAATAGTAATTGTTTTTTTTATATAAATTACGCCATTATCAGCATTTTTCCCGTCTGTCTGTCTATAAAACGAAATCTTCGAACAGGAAACATTTAGCGAGCTCCGTTTTTTGTATTTAAATCCTGTATAGATGTATATGTGCCTAAACGAAAGGAATTTTGGACTTTATTAGGAAAAAATTAGTGAAATCAACCAAAAACGGATTTTAAAGACAGGTAAACATTTTTGTAGTTGCGTTGATACTCATGTTGCAGATTAACTATTAATCAGTATATTTTTGACAGCTGTCAATGTCAAGTTATAAACAGATCGAAACGTCAATATTTCTATTGGAACTTTGGACGTTTCGACCTCATGCGTCACAATAATTTCTCCGTTGTTATTTCTGGAAAATAAGTAAAAGTTATGAATAGATTTTTCGTAGTTGCGTTGATATTCATGCTGTAGTTTATCTATTAATCAGTATAATTTTGACAGCTGTCAATGTCAAGCTATAGACAGATCGAAACGTCAATTTTCCTATTGAAACTTTGGACGTTTCGACCTGTTGAGTCACAATAATTTCTCCGTTGTTATTTCTCGTAAATAAGTAAAAGTTATGAATAGAATTTTCGTAGTTGCATTGATATTCATGCTGTAGTTTATATATTAATCAGTATAATTTTGACAGCTGTCAATGTCAAGTTATAAACAGATCGAAACGTCAATTTTCCTATTGAAACTTTAGACGTTTCGACCTGTTGAGTCACAATAATTTCTCCGTTGTTATTTCTCGAAAATAAGTAAAAGTTATGAATAGATTTTTCGTAGTTGCGTTGATATTCATGCTGTAGTTTATCTATTAATCAGTATAATTTTGACAGCTGTCAATGTCAAGCTATAGACAGATCGAAACGTCAATTTTCCTATTGAAACTTTGGACGTTTCGACCTGTTGAGTCACAATAATTTCTCCGTTGTTATTTCTCGAAAATAAGTAAAAGTTATGAATAGATTTTTCGTAGTTGCGTTGATATTCATGCTGTAGTTTATCTATTAATCAGTATAATTTTGACAGTTGTCAATGTCAAGTTATAGACAGATCGAAACGTCAATTTTTCTATTGGAACTTTGGACGCTTCGACCTGTTGAGTCACAATAATTTCTCCGTTGTTATTTCTCGAAAATAAGTTAAAGTTATGAATAGAATTTTCGTAGTTGCGTTGATATTCATGCTGTAGTTTATCTATTAATCAGTATAATTTTGACAGCTGTCAATGTCAAGTTATAGACAGATCGAAAAGTTAATTTTCCTATTGAAACTTTTTTGTTTTTCTATTGAAGTTTTTGTCAAATGTAATTGAAAATACTTACTTGGATTTCAATAAACTTCAACAATAATTATTTATTGAAACGTCAAATTTGTTATTTTACCTGTCGTAGCCACCTAAATGTATTATTTTAACTTCGGTCGAGATAATTCAAATATAGTTATAACTCCGAAATTATAGCGTTAAGGTATAGGAAACATTGGATGAAAAATGATAAGTGTTTCTCAAGGATTACGAAAAGCTAAAAATATACAGGATGTTTCCGAAATAATTGAGGCGTTCCATACATACAACTCAATCTGTAGATTTTGCTGTTTTTTCGTTTACTTAATGTCTAATTTAAGTTTTTTATTTGATTACCTGGCCAAAAAATGTCAATAATTTTGGAGTAGTCGCTGTTTTTTCTTAAATTTTGATTCAGTATCGTCACTTTTAGATCCTTGTTTTGAAAAATTCCTCGTATCATTGCTTTTAAAGCTTTTAGGGCTCCATCCTCAGCATAGTAAAGCCGAAATCTAACTCGAGACATTACAAATATTCAACGTTCATGTAATTTTTTCATTTTTTTTCAGAAATATTCAGTATAAGTCTGAAACCAATCCTGTAATTTTCCCTCTTTCCACTTAGCGACCTTGGTAAACTTAAACCCATGGTCAGTTCAGCGGTCGTATCATAATAATTATGCTTTTGATTCAACTTCGAAGTAACTATTACCCGAGGGTTTGTTTTATTATACGTTAGTCTATTTCAATTTTACAGGATAGCAATTTGGTCCTTCCAACAGGTTTAATATTAACAACCATTCCTGTATCCTTTTATACTAGTTTATGGAATATATTATAAGTAAAACGGGGTCCATGAATATATATTTCTTCGGATACATTTCAGTTAACTTCTTGTCCTCACCTCGTATTCTATTAAATGAAAAAATATCAATAAATGATGTCTACTGTAACGTTTTTTTTATTTATTACATTTATAAATATACAAATAAACATCAAACGAATTCCGCTATTCATAAAAAATGCGAATTCACCAAATTTTTGATATTCCATAGTAGCTGGACATGGTCGGCTTAAGGAACTGATTTGCGAACTTGTACTTAACATTGACAATAAGAAAAATATAAAAAATACATACGTATATCTTTTTGTTAAAGTTTTGAAGAAACAAAGACGATGGAAAGTCAAGTATAACCGAATATTAAATCATAAAACGTAAATAGACGAGTAAAATGTACCTGCCCGTAAGGGCGTTTGGTTTAAACATGATACCAGACATGAACTGAGTCCTTTCTGTACCCCATTTTATGGAAAACGAAGTTTCAAAGCAAAAAAAAAAATAAAACAAAATGAATTCTTTCCAAATAAAACAAAAGGAAAAAAACTTTTCGATTCATAATTTGATTGAATTATGAAGGGTTGTAAAGAGGGTGATACCACATACTCTTATTATGATTTCTTTTCTTAAACATTCGAATATATTTAAAATAACTTGCTGTATTTTTTATTATTAAATCCATACCAGTCTGTGCAATTCCATTGTCTTCAATCGCCCATGGTCTAAAGAACGTCATATTTCTATTTATTTAAAGGAATTTATGAATTAAATGAACCTCATCAAACCACGCCACTGCTTATCGCAGACTGTCTAGCAGGGATACTTCGAAGAAATTGTCTACATACGTCTTCCGACAGCTTCGACCAATAGAAATGAATTTATGTTTACGATTCGATGTTTTCATTGGTAAATAGTGTAGATGATGAGTCCACGTGGACTGACGGTTTGTTAGATGTTGCCATTGTTTCATCGTCATGACTTTATCGGTGTTATAGTAGATGTTTTGTATTTAACTTTGTATTTCTTCAGAAATTTGACAACTAGAGGCACTGTCCATTTTTATTTATCTTTTGAACTGACAGAAAAATGTCAATTCAATTGAAACCTGCGGATTTGAACAAGATCTCTTCTAGTTTCGTGGCATATTAAAATACTTAGAGACATTTAGTGTTGTCGCTTTCATTTGCTACATCCATAATACATAGAATGACCTTCATAGAAAACGTGTGAGGTAAGCGATTATTTGTCTGGATATGTCTTTATCACATTTTGTTTTGTTTGAAATACAGAAACTAGTAGATAGAATATTTATTTTTTCTTTTTCATTCAATAGCGACAACCGCATCGAAATCCGTAGAGAAATAAAGCGACAGTTTTATAAATTCCGTTAAGAGTACCTTGGAGGGATCTATAACCATCTTGGAAGCATTTCACTACGTCATTATCTACTGTGTCGTGTTTATTTGACTTGATATTGTATACAGAAAACGTGTCGTTTCGAAAATATTGCAGAATGTAAATATATATCACTAGGATTAATAAAAATTGATTTTAATAGTTTTAATATAAGATTTGTTTCATTTTAAGGGGTTGATGTAGAGTTTTTAATAGGGATACGGATGATCTTAAACTTTTGGGACGCATTATTGAATAATTTAATTCAAAAAGTTGAAACTAAAACTTGTTATTAGATATTTAGATCAAATACAAAAGGTTGATAACAAATTCACTCGCGTATCACTTTTTATGAATCATATAAATCATCTCTTTGTAATTTCGCCTACATTCTATGCAGATTTTTTTCGCAAAATGTCATAAACCTGTCGGCATATTCCATAATAACATTATCCTCGAATACTGTTTTTGAAAATGGCTTTTATAACGTTACGACTGCAATTATTTTTTCCTCTAATCACCTTGTTGCGAAACTATATAAAAATATTTTTTTTTTTAAACGAATCGTTACTTTTCACACGCATCTCGTAACCGAATATAAATCTAATAATAATATAATGTCAAAAAAGTTACACGCCTCAATGAGATGTCAACACTCGTCGAAACGTCAATTTTCACCTGGTTTTTAAAACTATTTTCTATTTATTCATGGATTAAATGAACCTCACTAAGTCACGCAACTGCTTATCACAGACCGTCTAGCAGGAATACTCCAAAGAACTCCAATATGACGCGGATTCATTAAGAAAACCATACAGAAAGATCTAAAAAGCGAAAACTTGTTTTATTCAATTCACCATACGATGCTCTATTGATTTTTTATGTTTCCTTTTCGAATTATTCGAGCAAATAAAGTTTCGACTACTTTATAATCGCTTGAACTCAAAAGTACTAATGGAGTATGTTTCTAATGAAAAAAAAAATCGATACATATTACATCTTTTCATGTTTATAATAAATTATTTCCTTTCAATGAACCGCCATTCATACTCACCCTCGTATTTAAGATTTAATAACCCATATTATGAATGGTAACTACCCAAAACGAACAAAATAATTTTCCTTATACGAGGCTTGTCTATAAAATAATGAAAAACATGTTTATTGACATTCAAATCAATGTAATTTTGGTATGGTATTCACTAGGAACTAAATCTAGGTTGTTTGGGGGCTGCGAGTCAATATTCCATTCGAATCCGTGGGTCTTTTTTCGAATTATCTTCACCAAGTTGGGAATGATTATCCATCGGAAAAACGTTTTTTGAAAAAAGTCCGTATGGCGGGAAAATTAAATCAGAATATCAGAAAATGGCGTTAGATCTACAGGAATGTTCCCTAGGAAAAGATATTGTTGACTATTCCAATTCGGATTTCAAGTGTTTAGTTTATAAATTGAATAGACAGATCGCTATTTTACGTTTGGAACCGGTTTTTACTTTTCAGTTTATTGTTTTGTATGAATCTTTTTCTTGGGGTGTGAAGTGATGGATCCAAGTTATGAAACGGCTTCGTCGGATGTTGTATAGCACTTTTCGAATTGTCTGCTATGTCTGTCTCATTTGAACCAGATGCGGACTCACCCAGAGTATAATCTAGCTCAGTTTTAATAAAGATTGAGCTAATGCTTTTTAAAATAAAAAATATTGTATCACCAAACAACTTGGCGTCTTCAAACTTGCCATGTACTTCTGAGACTACCCTCGTAATTTTTTTTAAATAAAAGTTACCATTTACTCGGTAGAGGAGTTTTTATTGTTTCTAAAATAGAGATCTTTGAGCACTCAATTTATTCTATCGAGTATAATTAAAACAAAGCTTATAAAGTTGTTTCTTTTATATTTACAAAAAAAAGGGGGAAAAAAAAGAATAGAAAGAAGCGTTTTTTTTTTAGTTGAACAACGTTCATGTTTCATCAGAAATACAGACAGCCGAGACGTAGAACGGATAATTATTTTTTCCTTTCAAATTCCTTGTAATTATATTGAAATAAATTCCAAAAGACCTCATGGAATTTTTCCGGACAAATGGGCTTTTGTTTTATAATGCACATTTATTTTCCTTTTATTTCATTTTTCTCTACTTCATTGTATTCTAAATCTACTTTCGAGATAAGTAATCTATTTTCGCAGTGTTTAAAACATGCCCGATAAAAGAACAAAACGAAATAAATTATGCAGAAAGGCACTGAAGATATGCAATCGGAGATCCTACTCTGCACACATTACAAAACCGGTTAGAGAAAAAAATATAGTTATTTAAAATGTTTTGGAATACTAGATAAAGCCGCACATTTATTAAAAAAATTTGAATAAAACTTGAAGTTTCGCATATTTACTATGGTCGTTCATATGACGATCCCACGTTTATCTTTGTTTTAAGTAACGCCTGAAAACTGTCGCTGGAAACGTCTGAAAGAGAAACTTTTCAATAAATTTGAGGATCAACTCGTTTTTTGTTTGTAGAATGCGTCGTAATAGAAAACCATCTCTTTGATTTGTTTTTTATATGCTTATTTTGGAAATTTTGCATATTCTAAAAAACGAATCACTGGTTATATCTAGAATAATCTTGATATTTCTAATTGGCGCAGTCAGTAGAATTCGTGCGGTCTCATCGAAAAAATCCACACGACGTTAACAATTAAACCATAAAAAGACTATTTTACTTAAATACCTCATCAGAATTTATTTCAATATAAAAAAGAAATGTTGGAAATACAATTTTAACGAAATATGTCGATTCAATTGTTGAAATTAATCGGATTCTTTGAACTTTTGTGAAATTGTGACTTGTTTTATGTGATTAATGTTTTTTAAAAATAAAATTTCGAAAGTGATATTTCTAATTGGCGCAGTCAGTAGAATTCGTGCGGTCTCATCGAAAAAATCCACACGAATTTAACAATTAAACCATAAAAAGACTATTTTACTTAAATACCTCATCGGAATTTATTTCAATATAAATAAGAATTGTTGTAAATACCATTTTAACGAAATTTGTCGATTCAATTGTTGAAATTAATCGGATTCATTTTACTTTTGTGAAATTGTGACTTGTTTTATGTGATTAATGTTTTTTAAAAATAAAATTTCGAAAGTGATATTTCTAATTGGCGCAGTCAGTAGAATTCTTGCGGTCTCATCGAAAAAATCCACACGAATTTAACAATTAAACCATAAAAAGACTATTTTACTTAAATACCTCATCGGAATTTATTTCAATATAAATAAGAATTGTTGTAAATACCATTTTAACGAAATTTGTCGATTCAATTGTTGAAATTAATCGGATTCATTTTACTTTTGTGAAATTGTGACTTGTTTTATGTGATTAATGTTTTTTAAAAATAAAATTTCGAAAGTGATATTTCTAATTGGCGCAGTCAGTAGAATTCTTGCGGTCTCATCGAAAAAATCCACACGAATTTAACAATTAAACCATAAAAAGACTATTTTACTTAAATACCTCATCGGAATTTATTTCAATATAAATAAGAATTGTTGTAAATACCATTTTAACGAAATTTGTCGATTCAATTGTTGAAATTAATCGGATTCATTTTACTTTTGTGAAATTGTGACTTGTTTTATGTGATTAATGTTTTTTAAAAATAAAATTTCGAAAGTGATATTTCTAATTGGCGCAGTCAGTAGAATTCGTGCGGTCTCATCGAAAAAATCCACACGAATTTAACAATTAAACCATAAAAAGACTATTTTACTTAAATACCTCATCGGAATTTATTTCAATATAAATAAGAATTGTTGTAAATACCATTTTAACGAAATTTGTCGATTCAATTGTTGAAATTAATCGGATTCATTTTACTTTTGTGAAATTGTGACTTGTTTTATGTGATTAATGTTTTTAAAAAATAAAATTTCGAAAGTGATATTTCTAATTGGCGCAGTCAGTAGAATTCGTGCGGTCTCATCGAAAAAATCCACACGAATTTAACAATTAAACCATAAAAAGACTATTTTACTTAAATACCTCATCGGAATTTATTTCAATATAAATAAGAATTGTTGTAAATACCATTTTAACGAAATTTGTCGATTCAATTGTTGAAATTAATCGGATTCATTTTACTTTTGTGAAATTGTGACTTGTTTTATGTGATTAATGTTTTTTAAAAATAAAATTTCGAAAGTGATATTTCTAATTGGCGCAGTCAGTAGAATTCGTGCGGTCTCATCGAAAAAATCCACACGAATTTAACAATTAAACCATAAAAAGACTATTTTACTTAAATACCTCATCGGAATTTATTTCAATATAAATAAGAATTGTTGTAAATACCATTTTAACGAAATTTGTCGATTCAATTGTTGAAATTAATCGGATTCATTTTACTTTTGTGAAATTGTGACTTGTTTTATGTGATTAATGTTTTTTAAAAATAAAATTTCGAAAGTGATACTTCTAATTGGCGCAGTCAGTAGAATTCGTGCGGTCTCATCGAAAAAATCCACACGACGTTAACAATTAAACCATAAAAAGATTATTTTACTCAAATACCTCATCAGAATTCATTTCAATATAAATAAGAATTGTTGTAAATACCATTTTAACGAAATTTGTTAATTCAATTGTTGAAATTAATCGGATTCATTTTACTTTTGTGAAATTGTGACTTGTTTTATGTGATTAATGTTTTTTAAAAATAAAATTTCGAAAGTGATATTTCTAATTGGCGCAGTCAGTAGAATTCTTGCGGTCTCATCGAAAAAATCCACACGAATTTAACAATTAAACCATAAAAAGACTATTTTACTTAAATACCTCATCGGAATTTATTTCAATATAAATAAGAATTGTTGTAAATACCATTTTAACGAAATTTGTCGATTCAATTGTTGAAATTAATCGGATTCATTTTACTTTTGTGAAATTGTGACTTGTTTTATGTGATTAATGTTTTTTAAAAATAAAATTTCGAAAGTGATATTTCTAATTGGCGCAGTCAGTAGAATTCTTGCGGTCTCATCGAAAAAATCCACACGAATTTAACAATTAAACCATAAAAAGACTATTTTACTTAAATACCTCATCGGAATTTATTTCAATATAAATAAGAATTGTTGTAAATACCATTTTAACGAAATTTGTCGATTCAATTGTTGAAATTAATCGGATTCATTTTACTTTTGTGAAATTGTGACTTGTTTTATGTGATTAATGTTTTTTAAAAATAAAATTTCGAAAGTGATATTTCTAATTGGCGCAGTCAGTAGAATTCGTGCGGTCTCATCGAAAAAATCCACACGAATTTAACAATTAAACCATAAAAAGACTATTTTACTTAAATACCTCATCGGAATTTATTTCAATATAAATAAGAATTGTTGTAAATACCATTTTAACGAAATTTGTCGATTCAATTGTTGAAATTAATCGGATTCATTTTACTTTTGTGAAATTGTGACTTGTTTTATGTGATTAATGTTTTTAAAAAATAAAATTTCGAAAGTGATATTTCTAATTGGCGCAGTCAGTAGAATTCGTGCGGTCTCATCGAAAAAATCCACACGAATTTAACAATTAAACCATAAAAAGACTATTTTACTTAAATACCTCATCGGAATTTATTTCAATATAAATAAGAATTGTTGTAAATACCATTTTAACGAAATTTGTCGATTCAATTGTTGAAATTAATCGGATTCATTTTACTTTTGTGAAATTGTGACTTGTTTTATGTGATTAATGTTTTTTAAAAATAAAATTTCGAAAGTGATATTTCTAATTGGCGCAGTCAGTAGAATTCGTGCGGTCTCATCGAAAAAATCCACACGAATTTAACAATTAAACCATAAAAAGACTATTTTACTTAAATACCTCATCGGAATTTATTTCAATATAAATAAGAATTGTTGTAAATACCATTTTAACGAAATTTGTCGATTCAATTGTTGAAATTAATCGGATTCATTTTACTTTTGTGAAATTGTGACTTGTTTTATGTGATTAATGTTTTTTAAAAATAAAATTTCGAAAGTGATACTTCTAATTGGCGCAGTCAGTAGAATTCGTGCGGTCTCATCGAAAAAATCCACACGACGTTAACAATTAAACCATAAAAAGATTATTTTACTCAAATACCTCATCAGAATTCATTTCAATATAAATAAGAATTGTTGTAAATACCATTTTAACGAAATTTGTCGATTCAATTGTTGAAATTAATCGGATTCATTTTACTTTTGTGAAATTGTGACTTGTTTTATGTGATTAATGTTTTTTAAAAATAAAATTTCGAAAGTGATACTTCTAATTGGCGCAGTCAGTAGAATTCGTGCGGTCTCATCGAAAAAATCCACACGAATTTAACAATTAAACCATAAAAAGATTATTTTACTCAAATACCTCATCAGAATTCATTTCAATATAAATAAGAATTGTTGTAAATACCATTTTAACGAAATTTGTTAATTCAATTGTTGAAATTAATCGGATTCATTTTACTTTTGTGAAATTGTGACTTGTTTTATGTGATTAATGTTTTTTAAAAATAAAATTTCGAAAGTGATATTTCTAATTGGCGCAGTCAGTAGAATTCGTGCGGTCTCATCGAAAAAATCCACACGAATTTAACAATTAAACCATAAAAAGACTATTTTACTTAAATACCTCATCGGAATTTATTTCAATATAAATAAGAATTGTTGTAAATACCATTTTAACGAAATTTGTCGATTCAATTGTTGAAATTAATCGGATTCATTTTACTTTTGTGAAATTGTGACTTGTTTTATGTGATTAATGTTTTTAAAAAATAAAATTTCGAAAGTGATATTTCTAATTGGCGCAGTCAGTAGAATTCGTGCGGTCTCATCGAAAAAATCCACACGAATTTAACAATTAAACCATAAAAAGACTATTTTACTTAAATACCTCATCGGAATTTATTTCAATATAAATAAGAATTGTTGTAAATACCATTTTAACGAAATTTGTCGATTCAATTGTTGAAATTAATCGGATTCATTTTACTTTTGTGAAATTGTGACTTGTTTTATGTGATTAATGTTTTTTAAAAATAAAATTTCGAAAGTGATACTTCTAATTGGCGCAGTCAGTAGAATTCGTGCGGTCTCATCGAAAAAATCCACACGACGTTAACAATTAAACCATAAAAAGATTATTTTACTCAAATACCTCATCAGAATTCATTTCAATATAAATAAGAATTGTTGTAAATACCATTTTAACGAAATTTGTTAATTCAATTGTTGAAATTAATCGGATTCATTTTACTTTTGTGAAATTGTGACTTGTTTTATGTGATTAATGTTTTTTAAAAATAAAATTTCGAAAGTGATATTTCTAATTGGCGCAGTCAGTAGAATTCGTGCGGTCTCATCGAAAAAATCCACACGAATTTAACAATTAAACCATAAAAAGATTATTTTACTCAAATACCTCATCAGAATTCATTTCAATATAAATAAGAATTGTTGTAAATACCATTTTAACGAAATTTGTCGATTCAATTGTTGAAATTAATCGGATTCATTTTACTTTTGTGAAATTGTGACTTGTTTTATGTGATTAATGTTTTTTAAAAATAAAATTTCGAAAGTGATACTTCTAATTGGCGCAGTCAGTAGAATTCGTGCGGTCTCATCGAAAAAATCCACACGACGTTAACAATTAAACCATAAAAAGATTATTTTACTCAAATACCTCATCAGAATTCATTTCAATATAAATAAGAATTGTTGTAAATACCATTTTAACGAAATTTGTTAATTCAATTGTTGAAATTAATCGGATTCATTTTACTTTTGTGAAATTGTGACTTGTTTTATGTGATTAATGTTTTTTAAAAATAAAATTTCGAAAGTGATATTTCTAATTGGCGCAGTCAGTAGAATTCGTGCGGTCTCATCGAAAAAATCCACACGAATTTAACAATTAAACCATAAAAAGATTATTTTACTCAAATACCTCATCAGAATTCATTTCAATATAAATAAGAATTGTTGTAAATACCATTTTAACGAAATTTGTTAATTCAATTGTTGAAATTAATCGGATTCATTTTACTTTTGTGAAATTGTGACTTGTTTTATGTGATTAATGTTTTTAAAAAATAAAATTTCGAAAGTGATATTTCTAATTGGCGCAGTCAGTAGAATTCGTGCGGTCTCATCGAAAAAATCCACACGAATTTAACAATTAAACCATAAAAAGACTATTTTACTTAAATACCTCATCGGAATTTATTTCAATATAAATAAGAATTGTTGTAAATACCATTTTAACGAAATTTGTCGATTCAATTGTTGAAATTAATCGGATTCATTTTACTTTTGTGAAATTGTGACTTGTTTTATGTGATTAATGTTTTTTAAAAATAAAATTTCGAAAGTGATATTTCTAATTGGCGCAGTCAGTAGAATTCGTGCGGTCTCATCGAAAAAATCCACACGAATTTAACAATTAAACCATAAAAAGACTATTTTACTTAAATACCTCATCGGAATTTATTTCAATATAAATAAGAATTGTTGTAAATACCATTTTAACGAAATTTGTCGATTCAATTGTTGAAATTAATCGGATTCATTTTACTTTTGTGAAATTGTGACTTGTTTTATGTGATTAATGTTTTTTAAAAATAAAATTTCGAAAGTGATACTTCTAATTGGCGCAGTCAGTAGAATTCGTGCGGTCTCATCGAAAAAATCCACACGACGTTAACAATTAAACCATAAAAAGATTATTTTACTCAAATACCTCATCAGAATTCATTTCAATATAAATAAGAATTGTTGTAAATACCATTTTAACGAAATTTGTTAATTCAATTGTTGAAATTAATCGGATTCATTTTACTTTTGTGAAATTGTGACTTGTTTTATGTGATTAATGTTTTTTAAAAATAAAATTTCGAAAGTGATACTTCTAATTGGCGCAGTCAGTAGAATTCGTGCGGTCTCATCGAAAAAATCCACACGACGTTAACAATTAAACCATAAAAAGATTATTTTACTCAAATACCTCATCAGAATTCATTTCAATATAAATAAGAATTGTTGTAAATACCATTTTAACGAAATTTGTTAATTCAATTGTTGAAATTAATCGGATTCATTTTACTTTTGTGAAATTGTGACTTGTTTTATGTGATTAATGTTTTTTAAAAATAAAATTTCGAAAGTGATACTTCTAATTGGCGCAGTCAGTAGAATTCGTGCGGTCTCATCGAAAAAATCCACACGACGTTAACAATTAAACCATAAAAAGATTATTTTACTCAAATACCTCATCAGAATTCATTTCAATATAAATAAGAATTGTTGTAAATACCATTTTAACGAAATTTGTTAATTCAATTGTTGAAATTAATCGGATTCATTTTACTTTTGTGAAATTGTGACTTGTTTTATGTGATTAATGTTTTTTAAAAATAAAATTTCGAAAGTGATATTTCTAATTGGCGCAGTCAGTAGAATTCTTGCGGTCTCATCGAAAAAATCCACACGAATTTAACAATTAAACCATAAAAAGACTATTTTACTTAAATACCTCATCGGAATTTATTTCAATATAAATAAGAATTGTTGTAAATACCATTTTAACGAAATTTGTCGATTCAATTGTTGAAATTAATCGGATTCATTTTACTTTTGTGAAATTGTGACTTGTTTTATGTGATTAATGTTTTTTAAAAATAAAATTTCGAAAGTGATATTTCTAATTGGCGCAGTCAGT
Source organism: Diorhabda carinulata (assembly GCF_026250575.1). Lineage (NCBI taxonomy): Eukaryota > Metazoa > Arthropoda > Insecta > Coleoptera > Chrysomelidae > Diorhabda > Diorhabda carinulata. Next base: position 795,081 of record NC_079468.1, read on the forward strand.
AGAATTCTTGCGGTCTCATCGAAAAAATCCACACGAATTTAACAATTAAACCATAAAAAGACTATTTTACTTAAATACCTCATCGGAATTTATTTCAATATAAATAAGAATTGTTGTAAATACCATTTTAACGAAATTTGTCGATTCAATTGTTGAAATTAATCGGATTCATTTTACTTTTGTGAAATTGTGACTTGTTTTATGTGATTAATGTTTTTTAAAAATAAAATTTCGAAAGTGATATTTCTAATTGGCGCAGTCAGTAGAATTCGTGCGGTCTCATCGAAAAAATCCACACGAATTTAACAATTAAACCATAAAAAGACTATTTTACTTAAATACCTCATCGGAATTTATTTCAATATAAATAAGAATTGTTGTAAATACCATTTTAACGAAATTTGTCGATTCAATTGTTGAAATTAATCGGATTCATTTTACTTTTGTGAAATTGTGACTTGTTTTATGTGATTAATGTTTTTAAAAAATAAAATTTCGAAAGTGATATTTCTAATTGGCGCAGTCAGTAGAATTCGTGCGGTCTCATCGAAAAAATCCACACGAATTTAACAATTAAACCATAAAAAGACTATTTTACTTAAATACCTCATCGGAATTTATTTCAATATAAATAAGAATTGTTGTAAATACCATTTTAACGAAATTTGTCGATTCAATTGTTGAAATTAATCGGATTCATTTTACTTTTGTGAAATTGTGACTTGTTTTATGTGATTAATGTTTTTTAAAAATAAAATTTCGAAAGTGATATTTCTAATTGGCGCAGTCAGTAGAATTCGTGCGGTCTCATCGAAAAAATCCACACGAATTTAACAATTAAACCATAAAAAGACTATTTTACTTAAATACCTCATCGGAATTTATTTCAATATAAATAAGAATTGTTGTAAATACCATTTTAACGAAATTTGTCGATTCAATTGTTGAAATTAATCGGATTCATTTTACTTTTGTGAAATTGTGACTTGTTTTATGTGATTAATGTTTTTTAAAAATAAAATTTCGAAAGTGATACTTCTAATTGGCGCAGTCAGTAGAATTCGTGCGGTCTCATCGAAAAAATCCACACGACGTTAACAATTAAACCATAAAAAGATTATTTTACTCAAATACCTCATCAGAATTCATTTCAATATAAATAAGAATTGTTGTAAATACCATTTTAACGAAATTTGTCGATTCAATTGTTGAAATTAATCGGATTCATTTTACTTTTGTGAAATTGTGACTTGTTTTATGTGATTAATGTTTTTTAAAAATAAAATTTCGAAAGTGATACTTCTAATTGGCGCAGTCAGTAGAATTCGTGCGGTCTCATCGAAAAAATCCACACGAATTTAACAATTAAACCATAAAAAGATTATTTTACTCAAATACCTCATCAGAATTCATTTCAATATAAATAAGAATTGTTGTAAATACCATTTTAACGAAATTTGTTAATTCAATTGTTGAAATTAATCGGATTCATTTTACTTTTGTGAAATTGTGACTTGTTTTATGTGATTAATGTTTTTTAAAAATAAAATTTCGAAAGTGATATTTCTAATTGGCGCAGTCAGTAGAATTCGTGCGGTCTCATCGAAAAAATCCACACGAATTTAACAATTAAACCATAAAAAGACTATTTTACTTAAATACCTCATCGGAATTTATTTCAATATAAATAAGAATTGTTGTAAATACCATTTTAACGAAATTTGTCGATTCAATTGTTGAAATTAATCGGATTCATTTTACTTTTGTGAAATTGTGACTTGTTTTATGTGATTAATGTTTTTAAAAAATAAAATTTCGAAAGTGATATTTCTAATTGGCGCAGTCAGTAGAATTCGTGCGGTCTCATCGAAAAAATCCACACGAATTTAACAATTAAACCATAAAAAGACTATTTTACTTAAATACCTCATCGGAATTTATTTCAATATAAATAAGAATTGTTGTAAATACCATTTTAACGAAATTTGTCGATTCAATTGTTGAAATTAATCGGATTCATTTTACTTTTGTGAAATTGTGACTTGTTTTATGTGATTAATGTTTTTTAAAAATAAAATTTCGAAAGTGATACTTCTAATTGGCGCAGTCAGTAGAATTCGTGCGGTCTCATCGAAAAAATCCACACGACGTTAACAATTAAACCATAAAAAGATTATTTTACTCAAATACCTCATCAGAATTCATTTCAATATAAATAAGAATTGTTGTAAATACCATTTTAACGAAATTTGTTAATTCAATTGTTGAAATTAATCGGATTCATTTTACTTTTGTGAAATTGTGACTTGTTTTATGTGATTAATGTTTTTTAAAAATAAAATTTCGAAAGTGATATTTCTAATTGGCGCAGTCAGTAGAATTCGTGCGGTCTCATCGAAAAAATCCACACGAATTTAACAATTAAACCATAAAAAGATTATTTTACTCAAATACCTCATCAGAATTCATTTCAATATAAATAAGAATTGTTGTAAATACCATTTTAACGAAATTTGTTAATTCAATTGTTGAAATTAATCGGATTCATTTTACTTTTGTGAAATTGTGACTTGTTTTATGTGATTAATGTTTTTAAAAAATAAAATTTCGAAAGTGATATTTCTAATTGGCGCAGTCAGTAGAATTCGTGCGGTCTCATCGAAAAAATCCACACGAATTTAACAATTAAACCATAAAAAGACTATTTTACTTAAATACCTCATCGGAATTTATTTCAATATAAATAAGAATTGTTGTAAATACCATTTTAACGAAATTTGTCGATTCAATTGTTGAAATTAATCGGATTCATTTTACTTTTGTGAAATTGTGACTTGTTTTATGTGATTAATGTTTTTTAAAAATAAAATTTCGAAAGTGATATTTCTAATTGGCGCAGTCAGTAGAATTCGTGCGGTCTCATCGAAAAAATCCACACGAATTTAACAATTAAACCATAAAAAGACTATTTTACTTAAATACCTCATCGGAATTTATTTCAATATAAATAAGAATTGTTGTAAATACCATTTTAACGAAATTTGTCGATTCAATTGTTGAAATTAATCGGATTCATTTTACTTTTGTGAAATTGTGACTTGTTTTATGTGATTAATGTTTTTTAAAAATAAAATTTCGAAAGTGATACTTCTAATTGGCGCAGTCAGTAGAATTCGTGCGGTCTCATCGAAAAAATCCACACGAATTTAACAATTAAACCATAAAAAGACTATTTTACTTAAATACCTCATCGGAATTTATTTCAATATAAATAAGAATTGTTGTAAATACCATTTTAACGAAATTTGTCGATTCAATTGTTGAAATTAATCGGATTCATTTTACTTTTGTGAAATTGTGACTTGTTTTATGTGATTAATGTTTTTAAAAAATAAAATTTCGAAAGTGATATTTCTAATTGGCGCAGTCAGTAGAATTCGTGCGGTCTCATCGAAAAAATCCACACGAATTTAACAATTAAACCATAAAAAGACTATTTTACTTAAATACCTCATCGGAATTTATTTCAATATAAATAAGAATTGTTGTAAATACCATTTTAACGAAATTTGTCGATTCAATTGTTGAAATTAATCGGATTCATTTTACTTTTGTGAAATTGTGACTTGTTTTATGTGATTAATGTTTTTTAAAAATAAAATTTCGAAAGTGATATTTCTAATTGGCGCAGTCAGTAGAATTCGTGCGGTCTCATCGAAAAAATCCACACGAATTTAACAATTAAACCATAAAAAGACTATTTTACTTAAATACCTCATCGGAATTTATTTCAATATAAATAAGAATTGTTGTAAATACCATTTTAACGAAATTTGTCGATTCAATTGTTGAAATTAATCGGATTCATTTTACTTTTGTGAAATTGTGACTTGTTTTATGTGATTAATGTTTTTTAAAAATAAAATTTCGAAAGTGATATTTCTAATTGGCGCAGTCAGTAGAATTCGTGCGGTCTCATCGAAAAAATCCACACGAATTTAACAATTAAACCATAAAAAGACTATTTTACTTAAATACCTCATCGGAATTTATTTCAATATAAATAAGAATTGTTGTAAATACCATTTTAACGAAATTTGTCGATTCAATTGTTGAAATTAATCGGATTCATTTTACTTTTGTGAAATTGTGACTTGTTTTATGTGATTAATGTTTTTTAAAAATAAAATTTCGAAAGTGATACTTCTAATTGGCGCAGTCAGTAGAATTCGTGCGGTCTCATCGAAAAAATCCACACGACGTTAACAATTAAACCATAAAAAGATTATTTTACTCAAATACCTCATCAGAATTCATTTCAATATAAATAAGAATTGTTGTAAATACCATTTTAACGAAATTTGTTAATTCAATTGTTGAAATTAATCGGATTCATTTTACTTTTGTGAAATTGTGACTTGTTTTATGTGATTAATGTTTTTTAAAAATAAAATTTCGAAAGTGATATTTCTAATTGGCGCAGTCAGTAGAATTCGTGCGGTCTCATCGAAAAAATCCACACGAATTTAACAATTAAACCATAAAAAGATTATTTTACTCAAATACCTCATCAGAATTCATTTCAATATAAATAAGAATTGTTGTAAATACCATTTTAACGAAATTTGTTAATTCAATTGTTGAAATTAATCGGATTCATTTTACTTTTGTGAAATTGTGACTTGTTTTATGTGATTAATGTTTTTTAAAAATAAAATTTCGAAAGTGATATTTCTAATTGGCGCAGTCAGTAGAATTCGTGCGGTCTCATCGAAAAAATCCACACGAATTTAACAATTAAACCATAAAAAGACTATTTTACTTAAATACCTCATCGGAATTTATTTCAATATAAATAAGAATTGTTGTAAATACCATTTTAACGAAATTTGTCGATTCAATTGTTGAAATTAATCGGATTCATTTTACTTTTGTGAAATTGTGACTTGTTTTATGTGATTAATGTTTTTTAAAAATAAAATTTCGAAAGTGATATTTCTAATTGGCGCAGTCAGTAGAATTCGTGCGGTCTCATCGAAAAAATCCACACGAATTTAACAATTAAACCATAAAAAGACTATTTTACTTAAATACCTCATCGGAATTTATTTCAATATAAATAAGAATTGTTGTAAATACCATTTTAACGAAATTTGTCGATTCAATTGTTGAAATTAATCGGATTCATTTTACTTTTGTGAAATTGTGACTTGTTTTATGTGATTAATGTTTTTTAAAAATAAAATTTCGAAAGTGATATTTCTAATTGGCGCAGTCAGTAGAATTCGTGCGGTCTCATCGAAAAAATCCACACGACGTTAACAATTAAACCATAAAAAGACTATTTTACTTAAATACCTCATCAGAATTTATTTCAATATAAAAAAGAAATGTTGGAAATACAATTTTAACGAAATTTGTTAATTCAATTGTTGAAATTAATCGGATTCTTTGAACTTTTGTAAAATTGTGACTTTTTGATGTGATTAATGTTTTTTGAAAATAAAATTTCGAAATTGATATTTCTAATTGGCGCAGTCAGTACAATTCGTGTGGTCTCCGTATATTAATACGAAGTGCCATCGACGAGGGGCAAGAAATAGAACTCAACCTTCAAATACCAATTTGATTTCAATTGGCAAGTGATTGTGCATTTTTTTGCAATTTATTATATTGAGCCCATAGCTAATTCTGAACGTAGAGTAGGTAGGTAAAGGTCGTGATCCCCTATTTTCTGATTTACTACAACTAACAATAACCGGAAATTCCATTTAGGCAAATTTGTTTGAAATACAACGGCTTTGACGCGCAATAAACGTGGTTGTGGAAGGTAATACGGTATGTCAACCTGCCCCACCACATTCTTAGAAGCTCTACCAAACCTTTCTTTCACAAGCTAATACAGACAGGGAAACTAAAGCCAGGAAATCTGGCAATTCATCTAAGAATTCTAGAGCTGGTGAAGCTCGAAAACAGTGACAAACCAATGGACCAAATGTTGGACGTTTCGAAGCTAGCGTGAGAAGCTGGATTGAGTATTTCTGGACCAAAATCTACACCTCTAGAAAAATATGTAGTGTAGTCTTTAGAGCCGTGGAGAAGGTGTGGAATAAAATATGTAGTGTAGTCCCTAGGGTCGTGGGGAAGGCTTGGAATAAAATATGTAATGCAGTACCTAGTGCCGCCCTGGGCTGTGGGAGAAAGTTCATTTTTAAACCTTTGGATCGCATCGGGGCTCAACGAGTTTGCTCAATAACATTACATAGGATTACCAAAACATTAAATATTTCGAGAACAAATAATATTAAAATTCAAATTTCGAATATTATTTTGTTTAAATCACTTTCAAAACGAATAAAAACGGGTTCCGTTCATATTCTTTTACATGAAGCTTTCATTTTGCGTTGAGCTCGTATCTGATTCTAATTTTTCCATTGAGTTGTCTTACGCAGCTACGTGGGACGTTTAGAGGTAGAAATGATAATCAAAAAGAAAATAAATAAAGAGAGAGACGACTATTAAACTGTCATAAACATTTGAGAATTATCTTTACGTTTTTAGAAAAGTTTATTGTCAAGAAAAGTAGTCCGTCGTATTACGTTATTCAAAAATGCAAATGCAACCTGCTCCTTGCGTCAAATAAAAAATTCATTAGCTAGAAAATGAAAACGAAAAAAGTTGAAATATGATTCTTAATCAAAGATAATTGAAGAAACAGACTAAATGGTCGAAAGAAAAATATATTAGACATGAGTTGACAAGAGGAAATTTATTTTTAAATAAAATAAGCCAAGGAAAAAGATATTTCGAAACTTCTATTTCATTCAATTTATCATATAGTTCAGGTTTTTTATATATAAAACAACTCAGCAACCTCAAACTTGTGTAAATCTTTTTTACATGCATCTACGTCCACAAACTCTTCTTCTTTCTCTTCATCCACCTGTTCTCTTCCATTCTGGCTATATGCCCTAACCAACGCAGTTCTTGAGATACCTTTTTACCTTCATCGGTTTCTTAAAACTCCAGCTGGGCGTTGCCTGGAGAATCGGAATCCAAGCAACAGATCCACCACGAGACATGGATATGTTGGACTCCCTACCAAACCACCATCTTCTGTCATCTCCATCCAATATTATCTCTGGTTGATGGGTCTGTTCATGTTCTTTTGATACCGTCCTACCTTGCCCAGCATCAAACTCTTCTAGTGGTTACACGTGTTCATAATACGTACACTCAGGTGTTGTGGAGATATTGTTGACAGTAAGAAGCTGTGTAATGTAGAAGTTCACATTTACGTCTACAGTCTAAGGTCGTCGCGTCTTCTTTCCACCGTTGTTGCCACGTCTGTATTGTTATAGAACGTTCGACGGTTGCCGTATCTTACGCTCGAAAGCCAGGAGGTCCACGAGGATGATACCCGCCGCAACTAGAACAACCTATAAAGAGACAGTCCTAGTAGGATCTCGCGTTACTCAATACACATCGTCATGGGTTTATTCTCAAGACGTCTGGCCCCATACAAGATGAGTGAATCATCGCCATCAGTAGCCTTTGGTTTCTCCAGCTCTAGTCCGTTAATATTTGCTCCAGCGACTCCAGATAACAGTCTTAACTGTATTCGTTTCTTTGTGAGAAACATCAACTCAGTTTTTTCCTTAGTTCAAGTGAAAATAAAAGTAGTGAAGTGGAAGGGAACTTTTGGTGTCGAAGTAACAGTTATAGTGTTTACTACAGATGGAATTAAAGATGATATTAATACAGGAATCAGGATATATTGTAGATCAAAAGTAATTGCAGGATAACCAGAACGATTTGGCCGAGAATAAATCAAGAGAAACAAAAAAAAGTACTATTGGTACCCTCAGAAATAGTGTAGTGAAGTGTAGTGAAGTGTAGTGAAGTGTAGTGAAGTGTAGTGAAGTGTAGTGAAGTGTAGTGAAGTGTAGTGAAGTGTAGTGAAGTGTAGTGAAGTGTAGTGAAGTGTAGTGAAGTGTAGTGAAGTGTAGTGAAGTGTAGTGAAGTGTAGTGAAGTGTAGTGAAGTGTAGTGAAGTGTAGTGAAGTGTAGTGAAGTGTAGTGAAGTGTAGTGAAGTGTAGTGAAGTGTAGTGAAGTGTAGTGAAGTGTAGTGAAGTGTAGTGAACAAAGAGAGAAGATCGATCCTTAGTTTTTTTATTTCAAAACCGTTAATTTTTGTCACATGAAACGAACATGTGGTAACGTGTATACAATCATTTTTACGTTCGCAATATTAAGTATTTAAATGATTGTGGATACAAAAATATGAGAAATTAAAAGCAAAACGTAGATATTAATTATAAATATTAACACCACATGTAGTATTAGGATTATTATAAAAGTTAAAAGCTTTCTTGGCCGGACGCAACGGTCTCTAACCCACATGACGGGAAAGTTCACCTGAGTCTCGTGAAAATAAATCTTCTCTCGAGCCCGAGGAAGGGAAGTATTAGAGTTTTTAATTGTAAGCTCCAGCTGGATTTTAATGAACTGTTTTCTGTACGTTCCAAATGGAAGTAATTGCTCAGAAACGAGTTTATTTTTTAAAACACTAATTTAAAACTGTTTCAACGATTTAATATATGTCTATAAATCACGGTAGAATACAGCTGTATGACTTAGAGGTTATGACATAACCTATCTTTCATTCTTTTCAATTGTCTCCACTGCAACAACTCCAAAACTTTAATTCAGTTATCTGGACCTATTTACAAACTATCTCAGTGTTTTTCTGGTTAAATTTTCAATAATACTCTAGATTAGATTGAATTAATTCCAAAACCAAACCGAAATTTCATCAATTAATAGTCGAAATCATTCAATTCACCTCCAATATAACCTCTAATCGCTCCATCTTATTAAATCCACTAGATTTAACTTCAACGCCAACTTCAAAGCGTGGAAAGACTGGAAAAGTTATGGCATGAACAAGGAATATTACGTAGCAGAAGATTTGGAGCTGCAGGTTCACAAAATCACTTGGTGTAAAGATTGGATACTGGTCATAGATTCGATTTCGTCAAGGAGGAATTATTTTTTTTGAAGGTAAAAAGTTACATTGAATTCAGAAATGTTAGATGACTTCTTAGTGACCAAACTGCACAAATTCAGTGGTTATAACCAAAGAAAATACTGCCGACAGGACTGAGCAGCTTCATACTCGTCCAATAGATCTCTGCCATGAGTTGGAAATTGATTGATGCACGATTTAACACCTATGGATTTTTTTCTTTGCATTTATGTCGAATGAAAAGTTTACGTTAATAAATAGACTTCGCTGGAATAAAGAAAATAAAATATCTGTCACGAAATGGTTGCCATCACGAAGTCTACCACGTCTTGAGCAATTTTACGAGTAGTAGAGAAGCAAATTTTCTGTAACTAGTGGTTAACAAGCTGTGATTCTGATAGGACAATCCGTATAATATCTACTAGCATTACTACCGAAATTTTTGCATCGATAAAATCATTAAATTATATCTTTTTTTTTAAATAACTTTTTTAATTAAAACTTTTGATTAAGGCACAAGAGAAACTTCGGTCGAAAAGTCCAGTAATTAATTTGTCATAAAAACACCATCACATTAAAATTCTTGCGTGACTTCATTTGCTTTTTTTTTTTTTTTTTGGGAAATAATTGGTTGAGAAATCCGAACTGATCACGACGATATTAATTTATAAGTTTATAAGCAAAAATCAGGTCCGTATTAGCGTCAAATACATCCTAAATATACGTACTTACTTTGTATGGACTTAAATTGTCTACTGCGCAGTTCAGTACGGCTTCTCTACCGACAGCTACTGTCATATTCGATACGGGCGATCTAAAGCTTGGCAACTCTGTAAAATCAAATAATTACGTCAATTTATTCCATATTGTTCACTATATATATGAATAGTTATAAATTTAAAAGCGAATTTTCAATAATTTTTACTAAAAACATATCCCTCAATCGTTATCAGATAGTTGTATCATCTCTTTCTTTGAAAATCGATAATCGATTATTGTCGATCGTTCGAATGATGTTATTTACGATTAATTATGTCTCCAAGCGTATTTAGATCCAATTATTTCTGAACTTTGAACTATTTCGAAGCGATTAATTGCGATTTGAAGTCCCTTTTTGATTTTTTGAGAAACTTCAAGAGAAATGACAGCTGTTCTAAACATAAAACGTGTTAGTTGTCATGTGCGTTACCTATATGATATCATTTAGTGACAGCTGTCAATAAAAGATATTGTTCCATGTCATAGAAGCAGCGTCAGTGAATTGCAACGATGTGTATATTCAAGTTTGTTATTAAATGTTGATGAAACTCGAATTTTTGATTGAGAAACATGCTGATATTTGAATTCATTAATTTTCATTCGTTAATAAAGTCAAAAAAATTGCAATAACAATTATAAATTATCATTTTTCATTAGCACGAAATTAAAGAGGTCTAGACATATTTCATTGAAATAAATTGATATTTTTTGTTCGTCTGAAGAAAATAACCTCTAAAAATGGGAAATGGCCTCGTAGAATTGACGGCTGCGGCTTTTTAAGAACTTGAAGTGGATTAAGAAGTTGGGAAAGGTACGTTAATATACGTGGTTCGATATTCCGTTGCATAACTTGAATTTGGTCATGTACTTCAAAGTATCCAACTTACTTTAAAATTTAATCACAAAAAAAGTCTACAGCGACAAAATCTCCCAATAAATTTTACGTAGCCGGGGACTTTCCGCTAGTTTCTTTTCGCCACCTGAGTAACAGGACCCGACTTTCGAAGAACCCCCGACTGATAATTAGAAAAGTTCGCCACGAATTATTTGACTGAAATATAAAAAAAAAACTTTTACTTACATTATTCTTACGAAAATATCAAATCTAGCTGTTTTTATTTTTGTTTTACTCGATTAAAATTTTTTACTTAGCAGACAATTATCATAATATGATGGGAAAATTTATCAAAAATGTAATTTGTACTCAACTACAGAATTTATGAGAATTCACTTGAATTTAAGACGAAATTTCAGCAATTGTACATCATCGTCACCTAATATTTCAAATAATTTCTATCTGTCTTTGTTCATATTCATTACAAAGCTTCAAAATTCCAAGTTGTTTTTTCTTTAGTTTTTAGTGAGTCTTTCTAAAAAGGCACTGTATACCTTTCTAAAAGAAAAACGAATCGATATTAGTGTTTACCAGTGACGGAATTTGTTTCCAGACTTTCCAAAAGGAAAACAAATCGATATTAGTGTTTACCAGTGACGGAATTTGTTTCCAGACTTTCCAAAAGGAAAACAAATCGATATTAGTGTTTACCAGTGACGAAATTTGTTTCCAGACTTTCCAAAAGGAAAACAAATCGATATTAGTGTTTAACAGTGACGGAATTTGTTTCCAGACTTTCCAAAAGGAAAACAAATCGATATAAGTGTTTAACAGTGACGGAATTTGTTTCCAGACTTTCTAAAAGAAAAACGAATCGATATTAGTATGGGACAGTGACGGAATTTGTTTCCAGACTTTCTAAAAGAAAAACGAATCGATATTAGTGTTGGACAGTGACGAAATTTGTTTCCAGACTTTTCAAAAGGAAAACAAATCGATATTAGTGTTTACCAGTGACGAAATTTGTTTCCAGACTTTCCAAAAGGAAAACAAATCGATATTAGTGTTTAACAGTGACGGAATTTGTTTCCAGACTTTCCAAAAGGAAAACAAATCGATATAAGTGTTTAACAGTGACGGAATTTGTTTCCAGACTTTCTAAAAGAAAAACGAATCGATATTAGTATGGGACAGTGACGGAATTTGTTTCCAGACTTTCTAAAAGAAAAACGAATCGATATTAGTGTTGGACAGTGACGAAATTTGTTTCCAGACTTTTCAAAAGGAAAACAAATCGATATTAGTGTTTACCAGTGACGAAATTTGTTTCCAGACTTTCCAAAAGGAAAACAAATCGATATTAGTGTTTAACAGTGACGGAATTTGTTTCCAGACTTTCTAAAAGAAAAACGAATCGATATTAGTATGGGACAGTGACGGAATTTGTTTCCAGACTTTCTAAAAGAAAAACGAATCGATATTAGTGTTGGACAGTGACGGAATTTGTTTCCAGACTTTCTAAAAGAAAAACGAATCGATATTAGTGTTGGACTGTGGAGAAATTTGTTTCCAGACTGTCTAAAAGAAAAACGAATCGATATTAGTGTTGGACTGTGGAGAAATTTGTTTCCAGACTTTCCAAAAAGAAAAAGGAATCGATATTAGTGTTGGACAGTGACGGAATTTGTTTCCAGACTTTCTAAAAGAAAAACGAATCGATATTAGTGTTGGACAGTGACGAAATTTGTTTCCAGACTTTTCAAAAGGAAAACAAATCGATATTAGTGTTTACCAGTGACGAAATTTGTTTCCAGACTTTCCAAAAGGAAAACAAATCGATATTAGTGTTTAACAGTGACGGAATTTGTTTCCAGACTTTCCAAAAGGAAAACAAATCGATATTAGTGTTTAACAGTGACGGAATTTGTTTCCAGACTTTCTAAAAGAAAAACGAATCGATATTAGTATGGGACAGTGACGGAATTTGTTTCCAGACTTTCTAAAAGAAAAACGAATCGATATTAGTGTTGGACTGTGGAGAAATTTGTTTCCAGACTGTCTAAAAGAAAAACGAATCGATATTAGTGTTGGACTGTGGAGAAATTTGTTTCCAGACTTTCCAAAAAGAAAAAGGAATCGATATTAGTGTTGGACAGTGACGGAATTTGTTTCCAGACTTTCTAAAAGAAAAACGAATCGATATTAGTGTTGGACAGTGACGGAATTTGTTTCCAGACTTTCTAAAAGAAAAACGAATCGATATTAGTGTTGGACAGTGACGGAATTTGTTTCCAGACTTTCTAAAAGAAAAACGAATCGATATTAGTGTTGGACAGTGACGGAATTTGTTTCCAGACTTTCTAAAAGAAAAACGAATCGATATTAGTGTTGGACAGTGACGGAATTTGTTTCCAGACTTTCTAAAAGAAAAACGAATCGATATTAGTGTTGGACAGTGACGGAATTTGTTTCCAGACTTTCTAAAAGAAAAACGAATCGATATTAGTGTTGGACAGTGACGGAATTTGTTTCCAGACTTTCTAAAAGAAAAACGAATCGATATTAGTGTTGGACAGTGACGGAATTTGTTTCCAGACTTTCTAAAAGAAAAACGAATCGATATTAGTGTTGGACAGTGACGGAATTTGTTTCCAGACTTTCTAAAAGAAAAACGAATCGATATTAGTGTTGGACAGTGACGGAATTTGTTTCCAGACTTTCTAAAAGAAAAACGAATCGATATTAGTGTTGGACAGTGACGGAATTTGTTTCCAGACTTTCATACTGAAAAACGAATCGATATTTGTGTTGGACAATGACGGAATTTGTTTCCAGACTTTCCAAAAAGAAAAAGGAATCGATATTAGTGTTGGACAGTGACGGAATTTGTTTCCAGACTTTCCAAAAAGAAAAACGAATCGATATTAGTGTTGGACAGTGACGGAATTTGTTTCCAGACTTTCCAAAAGGAAAACGAATCGATATTAGTGTGGGACAGTGACGGAATTTGTTTCCAGACTTTCTAAAAGAAAAACGAATCGATATTAGTGTTGGACAGTGACGAAATTTGTTTCCAGACTTTCCAAAAGGAAAACAAATCGATATTAGTGTTTACTAGTGACGGAATTTGTTTCCAGACTTTCTAAAAGTAAAACAAATCGATATTAGTGTTTAACAGTGACGGAATTTGTTTCCAGACTTTCCAAAAGGAAAACAAATCGATATAAGTGTTTACCAGTGACGAAATTTGTTTCCAGACTTTCCAAAAGGAAAACAAATCGATATTAGTGTTTAACAGTGACGGAATTTGTTTCCAGACTTTCCAAAAGGAAAACAAATCGATATAAGTGTTTAACAGTGACGGAATTTGTTTCCAGACTTTCTAAAAGAAAAACGAATCGATATTAGTATGGGACAGTGACGGAATTTGTTTCCAGACTTTCTAAAAGAAAAACGAATCGATATTAGTGTTGGACAGTGACGAAATTTGTTTCCAGACTTTTCAAAAGGAAAACAAATCGATATTAGTGTTTACCAGTGACGAAATTTGTTTCCAGACTTTCCAAAAGGAAAACAAATCGATATTAGTGTTTAACAGTGACGGAATTTGTTTCCAGACTTTCCAAAAGGAAAACAAATCGATATTAGTGTTTAACAGTGACGGAATTTGTTTCCAGACTTTCCAAAAGGAAAACAAATCGATATAAGTGTTTAACAGTGACGGAATTTGTTTCCAGACTTTCTAAAAGAAAAACGAATCGATATTAGTATGGGACAGTGACGGAATTTGTTTCCAGACTTTCTAAAAGAAAAACGAATCGATATTAGTGTTGGACAGTGACGAAATTTGTTTCTAGACTTTTCAAAAGGAAAACAAATCGATATTAGTGTTTACCAGTGACGAAATTTGTTTCCACACTTTCCAAAAGGAAAACAAATCGATATTAGTGTTTAACAGTGACGGAATTTGTTTCCAGACTTTCCAAAAGGAAAACAAATCGATATTAGTGTTTAACAGTGACGGAATTTGTTTCCAGACTTTCTAAAAGAAAAACGAATCGATATTAGTATGGGACAGTGACGGAATTTGTTTCCAGACTTTCTAAAAGAAAAACGAATCGATATTAGTGTTGGACAGTGACGGAATTTGTTTCCAGACTTTCTAAAAGAAAAACGAATCGATATTAGTGTTGGACTGTGGAGAAATTTGTTTCCAGACTGTCTAAAAGAAAAACGAATCGATATTAGTGTTGGACTGTGGAGAAATTTGTTTCCAGACTTTCCAAAAAGAAAAAGGAATCGATATTAGTGTTGGACAGTGACGGAATTTGTTTCCAGACTTTCTAAAAGAAAAACGAATCGATATTAGTGTTGGACAGTGACGAAATTTGTTTCCAGACTTTTCAAAAGGAAAACAAATCGATATTAGTGTTTACCAGTGACGAAATTTGTTTCCAGACTTTCCAAAAGGAAAACAAATCGATATTAGTGTTTAACAGTGACGGAATTTGTTTCCAGACTTTCCAAAAGGAAAACAAATCGATATTAGTGTTTAACAGTGACGGAATTTGTTTCCAGACTTTCTAAAAGAAAAACGAATCGATATTAGTATGGGACAGTGACGGAATTTGTTTCCAGACTTTCTAAAAGAAAAACGAATCGATATTAGTGTTGGACTGTGGAGAAATTTGTTTCCAGACTGTCTAAAAGAAAAACGAATCGATATTAGTGTTGGACTGTGGAGAAATTTGTTTCCAGACTTTCCAAAAAGAAAAAGGAATCGATATTAGTATGGGACAGTGACGGAATTTGTTTCCAGACTTTCTAAAAGAAAAACGAATCGATATTAGTGTTGGACAGTGACGGAATTTGTTTCCAGACTTTCTAAAAGAAAAACGAATCGATATTAGTGTTGGACAGTGACGGAATTTGTTTCCAGACTTTCTAAAAGAAAAACGAATCGATATTAGTGTTGGACAGTGACGGAATTTGTTTCCAGACTTTCATACTGAAAAACGAATCGATATTTGTGTTGGACAATGACGGAATTTGTTTCCAGACTTTCCAAAAAGAAAAAGGAATCGATATTAGTGTTGGACAGTGACGGAATTTGTTTCCAGACTTTCCAAAAAGAAAAACGAATCGATATTAGTGTTGGACAGTGACGGAATTTGTTTCCAGACTTTCCAAAAGGAAAACGAATCGATATTAGTGTGGGACAGTGACGGAATTTGTTTCCAGACTTTCTAAAAGAAAAACGAATCGATATTAGTGTTGGACAGTGACGAAATTTGTTTCCAGACTTTCCAAAAGGAAAACAAATCGATATTAGTGTTTACTAGTGACGGAATTTGTTTCCAGACTTTCTAAAAGTAAAACAAATCGATATTAGTGTTTAACAGTGACGGAATTTGTTTCCAGACTTTCGAAAATTGTTTTATTTTATATTCAATTTATTTTAGGATTAATTTTTTTCCGAAAACTGTTAATTCGTAGTTGAAATTGACCTACAACTCCTTATAGAAAGACCTAATCTTTACTTTTTTTCGAGATTTGGAAATTCGCAGTGAAGAAACTGCAAGAGGTCCACAGGATCGATTAAAATTTTTGATAGTGGTCTATGAAACGAGAAAAGGCTTAGTACTCACTTATACGCGAATCATTTCGATCTAGGATCAATTTCAATCAATACCTTTTATTTTCAAGAAGGATTACTCAAGAAAACTTTGTTATAGGAAGTAATTTCATTCGATTACATAATTTTTAAACATAGAAACATATATTTTGGATATATACCAACGACATAACGTCGATATTATCTAGTTTAGGGCGAATAGACGTTTGCCACATTTCACTCTTTCAAATGTATAAAAACTGTTTCTTTCCGAATTCGGGTAAACTGGTAGAAAAAACGAACCTCTCCCTTGAAACCCTTTAGAAAGTTGTTCATTGTTATGAATAAAAAGTAATTTCCTTTAGCTGTGAAAAACGTTGTATCCGAAATTGGTCGAGGATTTTTTACCGATACTTTGGAGGAAGAGGATTAACGAACGAGATTTTTTACTTCTTTCTCTACCTTATCTATAGTCATATGAAATATTTGGAATTACAGAAAATTGTTACGTTCAATTTTAAACAGACACAAGTCAATTAATTTGATTTAATCGTTCGGAATAACTTAAAAAAGTAACTCCGCGCATTCATTCATTTCCAAATTGGAAAGACAAAAAAATGGTATAGTTGGGTATGTATCCGAAGGGATACAGTCTCATAGGTTTGCAAAATACGAAATATTTCAAATTTTCAACTTATTTCATACCGTTAACTGTTTGTTCAACCATTAACGAAGGCTGTGCAAAAGCTACAGATCTTTGAACTGTTTTAAAAGGTACTGCACTGTACTGTTTCAAGGCTAGTCCAACAAGACCTTTGTACGCTACTTCCAGAGTAATCCCCCCAGTACAGAATCCGTAACTTTCACAGGGACAACCTGTACAATCTAAAGATAGCAATAATCAATTTTTCGATCGATTTTTCAACAATTTTATGAGTTTAACTCGATAAAATTAATGGTTTAAGGGATTATGTAGATTTTTAGATCGTTGTACACGTGATGAAGAGACATTAAGCAGAAATTTATCATAAATCTTAGTTATTTATTGTTATAAATAATTAGTTAACAAAGTAGAAGGCGGTTTCCAATAAATATGGGCTCAAATTACTACGGGAAAAGATCACATCGATTTAATTTCACTTGGCAAGTGATTGTGCATTTTTTTGCTTTGTAAAATATCGAGCCTTTAATTCTGAACGCGAATCTCGCAGTTTAGTCCGAGTAGATATCTAATAGCTCAAATTTCACTCAAATTGAGTCGCCCCACACACAAATAGTGCCTAGTAATCAGCCTTGGGGCACTCCACGCTCTATTGGATTACAAGAAGACATCAACCCTTACAAGGTGATTTCTGTTGGTGAGGTATTTGTTAATTACAAGCGAAACTCTGCTGAAACTGCGGGAATAAAGAATAAACTGTTTTTAGTTACATTTGAACACGTAATTTTTGACGATAACCAAGAATTTCCTTAGGTAAGATAAAGATCGAATTTATATACGTAAACCTTCAATGGATCTGGGTTTATTTTGCTTATTTTTAATACCCCTTAGGGGAAAAGAAATATATTTAAATACAAATTCTGATTTCGCCACGATTTTTTTTATGTCTCAGCTTTATTTTCTACCCCTACACATTTTTTAAATCAAGTATCTTTATAGAAAATGTTGTGTATTATAAATATTGTTTTAAATTGGAAAATTTAACAGCGAATATGATTCCAAACTCTATTCATGTCAATAACCATTAAAAATTAAACAAATTTAACTTTTCCGGATAAAAATTCATGAAATGTTTGACGTCCGGAACTCATTTCGAATGACGTAATATTCACAACATGTTCACGTTTTATTCAATGACTAAATGTCCGTTAATACGAACACGTTTTACAAAAAAGGTTTGTGGGTTTTATACAGATAATAAAGGGCGTAATATTTTACATTATTCTCGTTCAGTTCTAGCTTGACTTACCGAGAAAAATAACATGGAATGTATGTCTCTCGAGACCTTCAAATAACAAGATATCTACAGAGACGAAGTTCTCTAAAATATCCACGCAAATAGAGTCAATTTAATATTACAATTACATTAACAAAATGACGCGATCAGATAAGCAAGCACCCTCTTAAAGACTGACCATGCTCGGCCTTTTCCTTATTAATATTCAATCCCCAAGACACAAAATAAATTAACTGTATCTTTTATTAGAAACAACTTAATTTTCCATCACCGAACATAAGTTCTTGCCCAGATTCAATAGAAGTAATTTACAAAACGACTTTCCCGAAATGCATACTTTCTATCACAAACTACTGATCTTACTGGAGTCCTGAAACCTCTAGAAAACAAACTAATTCTACGTGGTGATCTCAATATTGATTATTCCAGTGTGTATGCTGCTCAAGAATGTTTCCAGTCAATTTTCGATCCTTCTGGAACGGTCATAAGATCAGTTCTAGTACTACAGACTATGTCTTGTCATCGTATGATCCAAAATCCACCGATTGTACTTTAATTGAGGTCTCTCCGATCATAAAGCAAAATTTTCTCCACAAATCCCGCCAAGAATCTGATTAAATGATGATACGACGGTGCAAAGTCTGGACTAAATGCTGGATATAGTACAAGTTCAATACCACCAAGGTGTTTGATTTTATTTCGCATGTTATTTTGTTGAAAGTACACTTACTATCTGGATACTTCTTGGATAAAATCTCATATACTGAAAATTTATGTACATTTGGATTGATTTCACATACACCATCAGGTCTAAGTGGATCAATAGGGATCATATTTGAGTAGGAGCTCTTCACACATCTCTACTTGTCCGATAATCTGGTGCTAAGTTGGTGTTGTACTGATTTTCTTGTACGACATGTTTAAATTAAGAATTTTCACATATGAAAACTGAAATTACTTATCAGACCCGCTTTGAAAATTGAATAATATCGATTTCCTTAAATTTCTGAGTGGGTTTTAGAAAAATTAAAGTTTCTGTATGTCTTCACTTAACTTTCTTAAAATATTATTCAGTTCGTACGAGAAACCTCAAATCAGTTTGTAGTAATGATATTAGTAATCTAATATGCTTTTCTTAATGTCATTAAATCTTGAAAAGTTCCTTCAAAAACCAGATTAAAACCGAGAAAAAATAAAAATAAATGGAATGAACTCGATACTATCGAGAAAAGCGAAGATTCTAAAGCTTTAGAAGATGATCTCAAATTATATTTATGTATATGAATGATGAAATTTATTTAGAAAACAATGCTCGGTGAAATTCCGAATAGCTTCGGCCAAACTTACTGGTCCAATTATATTACAAACAACTTAGAATCTACCTGTAGAAATAAGGGAAATATCCAAAGCTTTTGTCTTTATTTGAAATATATCTTCAACCTATTCCCTGTATCATGTTTTTTATAATTAAAGTAATTATTAAATATTACTTTTTTTGCTCGAAAATTGCTTAAAATTGAACATAGATTCCAAAAAATATTGATATTATTAATACGTTCAGTGCTAATAAAAAAATCCAGTAACTATCCACAAGTGCGTCACGGGGTTTAATTAAACTCGCACTGTAACTATCAACAAGTGCGTCACGGGGTTTAATTAAACTCGCGCTGTAACTATCAACAAGTGCGTCACGGGGTTTAATTAACCTCACGCTGTAACTATCAACAAGTGCGTCACGGGGTTAATTAAACTCGCGCTGTAACTATCAACAAGTGCGTCACGGGGTTTAATTAACCTCACGCTGTAACTATCAACAAGTGCGTCACGGGGTTAATTAAACTCGCGCTGTAACTATCAACAAGTGCGTCACGGGGTTTAATTAAACTCGCGCTGTAACTATCAACAAGTGCGTCACGGGGTTTAATTAACCTCACGCTGTAACTATCAACAAGTGCGTCACGGGGTTTAATTAACCTCGCGCTGTAACTATCAACAAGTTCGTCACGGGGCTTAATTGAACTCGCGCTGTAACTATCAACAAGTTCGTCACGGGGTTTAATTAAACTCGCGCTGTAACTATCAACAAGTGCGTCACGGGGTTTAATTAAACTCGCGCTGTAACTATTAATAAGTTCGTCACGGGGTTTAATTAAACTCGCGCTGTAACTATTAACAAGTTCGTCACGGGGTTTAATTAAACTCGCGCTGTAACTATCAACAAGTTCGTTACGGGGCTAATTAAACTCGCGCTGTAACTATCAACAAGTGCGTCACGGGGTTTAATTAAACTGGCGCTGTAACTATCAACAAGTGCGTCACGCGGCTAATTAACCTCGCGCTGTAACTATTAACAAGTGCGTCACGGGGTTTAATTAAACTCACGCTGTAACTATCAACAAGTGCGTCACGGGGCTAATTAAACTCGCGGAGTAACTATCAATTGCGTCATGAGGTTAATTAACCTCGCGATGGAACTATCCACAACTATACAACATGCGCGAAGTTCTTCAGGGGTCATGGTTTTCCTAAATTTCTCGTAACACCCTGAACATTTTTTTTGGTGTCCTGGATCGTTCCAACATTAATTTTTTCTCTTCTCGGGCTAAAGCTTTCGACAATACCTTCTTGAACTACAGATATGGTACAGATTTACCTCGGTCACTAAAATCTACTCTTTTTTTGATTCTATTGTAATCTAGAACGCATCGAGGCTTCTTGTCTGGCGTGTTTTTACGATTTCTTCCCGTTTCTAACAATTTGAGTTCATCATAAGGACATTTAAGTTATCACACCAGGACAAAGGACAAATGAGACACTGAACTTTATCACACTAATCAAGTATTTACGATATTTTTAAAAATGATTTTGTTGGCGAAATTTTGACAGTGTATACTGTATCGAACATTGAAATGAAGGGTAACGGTTCGAACTTTCCTATAAATATACGTAAGATTCCATGGAAATACGAAGTCGGGGAACCGGATTTTTCGAAACCACGCGATGACAAAGCGGCGCCCGGCGTCAACTCGTAAAAACGCACCTTATTCCAATTCAGCACGCCTCATAAGTCAAGTCAATCGCGGTAACGTTCACAACATGTCAACAGTACAATCGATTACGTAAAAATTATACTTCTATAACAATCGATTTTACTATCAGATATAAGTGCAACGAACTATTAATTCAATGATTTATTAGTTGAAGAATTATTTTTATTTCGAATTATAATTGATTATCCTGAAAAGGTTATTTGATCGAATCGAAACCGATAATAATTTTTTTATTTCGTCAACTGGCAACACTGTCATTTCGATTGATATTTATACGTGGCAATAATGCTGTGACACAAAAAAAGGTACAGGGAAAAAACCACTTTTTATTCAAAATTTTGGTATAGACTGCGAATCCTGAAAGTTTAACTCTTCAAATCTTCTTCTGAAGGTAACGTTTGCTTGTGGGCAAAGTTCTGGCGGATTCTGGACTTCTTTTATTGACCTTTTGGCATTGTATCTCTACTATGTAACATGATAGGATTGAACAGAACAAACATCTGATGGTAGGTAAAGGTTACGGCTAGCAGTGAGTCAGATGAGTCAATAAAACAAAATAAAAAAGAAAGAGAACCGAAAACTTGTCAGAGGTCAGACACACTAACCTGGAACTTTGTAATTGCGTTGGGTTAAAGGGTTTTGTTTGTATTGAAAAATTTCAATTCTCTGCTTTTCCACGATAATCAAAATTCATATTTAGCTGGACCAATTACTGTGGTACCTGTCGAATAAAAAAGGCCGCGTCGAAATGATTCCACGGTTACTTTCCATGATGCAAAACATTTCTTGGTTAGATTCTTGGAAAATAAGCTGATTTACATAGAAAGAAATCTAAAACGAATTGGTGCAGCTGCTGAACATAAGTGGGATCAGCGTCTAATGCATTTTGCAATGAAGCTGATGTTGTATAGTGCGTTTTTGACCTCCGACATTTTTTTTTTGGTAGGAGACTTCATAAAATATCATTTTATAGAAAATGATAAAAACTAGTTTACTCAATTTAAGAAAACTTTTGAAATCAAAGAGAATTAAATAAATTTTTTGCATCTAAATTGATTCTTTTAATCCTGTGGAACTACAAGTTTTTTCTAGCTCAAGATTAGTACAGGAAAATTAGGCGATTTCGAGCTAAAGATTTAAATTGAATTGGGCGGTTTTAATTGTTTAGATTTCGGGGAGGTTTTGGGATACTGAATAAGTAATACAGCTTTTAACAAAATTACGAATTTTTGGAAATTTTTGGACTTGAAACTCAGAAATATTTTGAATCGCGAATAACTCGAAATGTACGAGGAATTTTGAAGCAAAAAAATCAACCGAGAATGTTCACGATCGCGTTTTTTGAAGTTCATTTGAAACCAAGAATTGGCACACAAATCGCGAGCTGATGCTCTGGCGTTGAGGGAGATTTACTCAGAAATAGTGACTCAAACGAAAAAATAACTGAAGACCTTTTTTGTAGAAAATTTTGTGCTCTACATTTTTTATCCTAACAAGTTTTTTCGAATTCCTCTTAGTTTTCTAGTTATTCGCGTTTTAAAATTTTTTTGAGTTACAGGTTCCAAAATTTCGAAAACCCGTGCCCGTAATTACGTTGCTAGGCTTATTCAGTAACTAAAAATCAGAAACGCCCAATTTAATTTCGGGATTAATCCTCTTTTACCTGTAATAATTATACAGGGTGTCACACGACGAGTTAAAACTATCTGTATATGGCAAAATACTGTATAATTTTTTTATTTTAAATAGAACACCCTGTATATTAATACATTTTTGAAATCTACGTTAAATTTTAGTTCAATTTTGTCCAAAAACTTTTTTCGAAGAATGTATACTTTTTGAGTTATTAATTTTTTTGTAAAAAATTTGACCTTTGCAGATCCTTATAAATTATTTTTTTACGAGATTATCCTCGAAGATATGAAAATGGTTTCTGTTTGTTCACTTTTAGCAAGGTCAGACGTATTTGAATCTATGTTGAAAAATGTTTTATTTTCAACAGGGTGTGTATAAAAAGTGTTCAAAGTTCAACTTCATAAATATCACATTTCTTTATTAGATGTGGAAAACATTTAATTTCTAGATAACGGTAAAGTTTAGTTATGGGAAAGTATATATGAATTTGCCTTATTTTCCACCCCTGAATGCATTAAAATAGAAAAAACCGGGTGGTTCTATGTAAAAAAATAAAGAAATTTGATATTTATGAAGTTAAACTTTGAATACTTTCTATACACACCCTGTATAGAATGAAAAATTTTTCAACATATATTCAAATACTTTTGACTTAGCTTAAAGCAACTGAATAGAAATAATTTTCATATCTTCAAGGGTATCTTCGTAAAAAAATAATTTAGAAGGGTCTGCATTGGTCAAATTTTTTACAAAAAAATTAATAACTCAAAGAATATGCATTTTTCGAAACAAGTTTTTGGACAAAAGTGATCTAAATTTTACGTAGATTTCAAAAATGTATTAATATACAGGGTGTTTTATTTAAAGTAACAAAGAAAATATTTTTATGCAATTTATACTAAAACCTCGGTCTCTGAAGACGATCATTTGATACCGAAACGCGTTTCGAATAACCAAAAGATAGTATAGAAAGTTAAGTTTTCAATATTTTTCTAATTGAGTGAACGAGATTAAATCTTCAGTCTTTAGTTTAGGATTTAATATCGTCCCCTTATTTCATATCTCATTAAATCCTAAACGGAATAAAAATTTGAGTGGGAAGTTATGTAAATGTTTGCGGTAAAGCGATTTTCGTTTTGTTCAAATAACGGAGCCGTTCATGTGCTTTAATACATTATTCTTGGGATATTTCCGCGGCGCTATAATAAAACTTGAGGCAAGAAAAGGTTTAGCGAAAAGTGAAAAATGTGTAAGTTTATTTAAGTGAAAAGATATTATAGGTAAGCTCAAATTACCTCACACATTTTCCAAATAATTCTAAATGATTTCCACTATCACACACAAGCTTAAACATCTTCAATCTTCACGATTTTCCTTTATTTTAATATCGTACTTCGATCATATTGATCATATTGATATTTTGAGGTTATATTGTACCTTAAACTCAAATTTTCAAATAATTTATGGCCTAATTTGACTAATCCATCCTCTAGCTCAAGTACCAAACCCCCAAATGATTCGGACTGTATAAAATAAAAGCTTTCGAGTGAAGTTTAACTTAGAGGTTAACTTATAACTAAGAACTACTTGTCTTGATCTACAGATGGCGGTAGCTGCTTGAAAAATTTAAGAAAGTACACAGTAAAATATCGGGTAACCGAGTTTAAACGAAGTGATCGACCAAATCAGGTGACGAATCCAGAAATGTTGAAGAACTAGCTAGCAGACTTAATAGACATTTCAAAAAGTGCTGTACATGCTGAGTGTGCTGAGGATGTTTCCATGGATGAAACGTGGATCCATCACTTCACATCCGATACAAAAAAACAATCAAAACAATGGATTGAAAAAGGGAGAACCGGCTCCAAAGAAGACAAAGACAGTTCCAACTGCAGACAAGGCCATGGCGTCGGTTTTTTTGGATGCGCGTGGGATAATTCTTATTGATTATCTTAATAAAAAGAAAAATTATCAACGACGATGATTATGTGAACTTATTCGAAGAAATAAAGCAAAAACTGCAGCTTTTGGCTAAGAAGAAAGTGTTGTTTCATCAAGACGATACACCAGCTCAGAAATTCGTTATTGCAATGGACAAAATTGATGAAATAAAGTTTGAATTGTACCCTATTCACTAGATTTAACCCCCTTGTATCATTTTCTATTCCTAGATTTGGTAAAATGACATGGTGGCTAAAGATTTCTTAACAATGAAGAGGAGCAGACTCCATTTCCTTGGAAAGCGATACAAACTAACGTTGTATCATCGAAATCACTTGTACGTTCTAAAGATACAATTTAAAATCATTTGGTAAGATCTGTAGAAGTTGTCAGATGTGTACACAGCTTTTTTCTCAACTACAACCACAAAAAATTGCGAACAACTGACGAAATTATTTCAATATTCCAACATTTTATGTATAATCGAATGACGAATCGATTTCTACGATGGAATCTGTGATTAATCCATTAATTTCTTATCGAGAAATCAATATCACTTTCTGGGAAATTGATTATAAATAATGACAATGAGAATTTTACAGAGAAAATTACATACTTCGACGAAACGTGAAGGAAAAAATCATGTTAACACTGTTATAAACGTACTGATATATAGTGGATTAAACTATGAAATATATACCCAAAGATATTGATAATTGTTCGAAAAAATTTTCTGTTCTCCTTGATACTTTCTACCATTCGAAAAGTTGATCAATACTTTCCAATACTCTGGTCTAAACAGCCATCACTCCACCGCAACAACTTTTTGTGATTCGCCAAAGGTTTTTGATCGAGTTAATCATAATATTTTGATTCACAGTTCTACGGTTTCAGGGAAACACCTCTCGCACGATTTAAGTCATACATCATCAACAGAAGTCAGCTTGTATGGATCGATGTCTTTATAGAATGTGTTCAATATTTTACAATGCAAAAAAAGTGCACAATCACTTGCCAATTGGAATCATACTTTCCCGCATTTCGCAATAATTTGAGGGCATATTTACTGGA
Organism: Diorhabda carinulata; assembly: GCF_026250575.1. NCBI lineage: Eukaryota > Metazoa > Arthropoda > Insecta > Coleoptera > Chrysomelidae > Diorhabda > Diorhabda carinulata. Next base: position 820,972 of record NC_079468.1, read on the forward strand.
AAATGCTTTCTATTTTCCCCTCTCAGTTATTAAACAGGGTAGTCGTATTATTTTTTGTATTAAAAACGGTCGTACTTGTAAATTTTATACATAAATTAATTTCAAAAGTTGATAAATCCATTTCATTTTTTATCAACATCGGTAATTCGACTTCAAATAATATTTTCTCGGCTGAATTAGTCTGTGTATTAATCATATTTGACGTAGTATATGAAAATCCTTTTTATACTTTACTTTAACAAAGTTGTTTTAGACTTGTTTGTTAGATTTCTTGAAAAAAAAATTTTGAAAACGATTCGCCGAGTCATTTCAATCTTCTTTTTTATTTTCCAATGAAATTCATCAATCAATATTCAACAGACTTTTATTCATTACGTGCAGAATATCAATTTAACGTACAGGGTGTTTCAAAAAGAGGTTATTCCGTCTCTAGAATAGATAGAAACCTCAAAAATATTCGGGGTTTACTCAAATCAAAATATTTCTAAAACTATACACAGTATCCAGTTTTATCAAAAGTTTTTTAGAAAATTTTGCTTAATATTTAAAAACTACTCGGTACGAACCGTGTAACTAGCGCCCTCTATTATAAAAATAAATTTCTAACTATCCTACAGACGTTATTACTTTTTTTGAAACACTTTGTATGAAGTTTTTGATTTTAAATTGGAGATTTGTCAAATAATAAGTAGTACTTCTAATGGAAGTCGTTATTACTTGTTATTTATGCTGTCGTCGATGCAACTGCGTTTGATTTCCACATTTCTTGTAAAATTTGTAACGATTTTGAATTTTTTCTGGTAAATTTGGGTGCTAGGAGTGACGAACAAGGCTAGAGGCTCCATCAGGGTTTTTCCTTAATAGAAAAATGCTATTAAGGGTAATAGAATTGTTGAGGACGTGAAAAAGACCTAACAAAAGCCAAATATTTACAAAAATTACATTCTAATGAAGTTTTTGATTTTGAATTAAAGTTTTGTCAAATAATCAGTAGTACTTCTAATGGAAGTCGTTATTACTTGTTATTTATGCTGTCGTCGATGCAACAGCGTTTGATTTCCACATTTCTTGTAAAATTTGTGGCGATTTTAAATTATTTTTGATAAATTTGGATGCTAGGAGTGACGAACAGGGCTAGAGGCTCCATCAGGGTTTTTCCTTAATAGAAAAATGCTATTAATGGAAATGGAATTGTTGAGGACGTGAAAAAGACCTAACAAAAGCCAAATATTTACAAAAATTACATTCTAATGAAGTTTTTGATTTTGAATTAAAGTTTTGTCAAATAATCAGTAGTACTTCTAATGGAAGTCGTTATTACTTGTTATTTATGCTGTCGTCGATGCAACAGCGTTTGATTTCCACATTTCTTGTAAAATTTGTGGCGATTTTAAATTATTTTTGATAAATTTGGATGCTAGGAGTGACGAACAGGGCTAGAGGCTCCATCAGGGTTTTTCCTTAATAGAAAAATGCTATTAATGGAAATGGAATTGTTGAGGACGTGAAAAAGACCTAACAAAAGCCAAATATTTACAAAAATTACATTCTAATAAAGTTTTTGATTTTGAATTAAAGTTTTGTCAAATAATAAGTAGTACTTCTAATGGAAGTCGTTATTACTTGTTATTTATGCTGTCGTCGATGAAACTGCGTTTGATTTCCACATTTCTTGTAAAATTTGTGGCGATTTTGAATTTTTTCTGGTACATTTGGGTGCTAGGAGTGACAAACAAGGCTAGAGGCTCCATCAGGGTTTTTCCTTAATAGAAAAATGCTATTAAGGGTAATAGAATTGTTGAGGACGTGAAAAAGACCTAACAAAAGCCAAATATTTACAAAAATTACATTCTAATAAAGTTTTTGATTTTGAATTAAAGTTTTGTCAAATAATCAGTAGTACTTCTAATGGAAGTCGTTATTACTTGTTATTTATGCTGTCGTCGATGAAACTGCGTTTGATTTCCACATTTCTTGTAAAATTTGTGGCGATTTTGAATTTTTTCTGGTACATTTGGGTGCTAGGAGTGACGAACAGGGCTAGAGGCTCCATCAGGGTTTTTCCTTAATAGAAAAATGCTATTAATGGAAATGGAATTGTTGAGGACGTGAAAAAGACCTAACAAAAGCCAAATATTTACAAAAATTACATTCTAATAAAGTTTTTGATTTTGAATTAAAGTTTTGTCAAATAATAAGTAGTACTTCTAATGGAAGTCGTTATTACTTGTTATTTATGCTGTCGTCGATGAAACTGCGTTTGATTTCCACATTTCTTGTAAAATTTGTGGCGATTTTGAATTTTTTCTGGTACATTTGGGTGCTAGGAGTGACAAACAAGGCTAGAGGCTCCATCAGGGTTTTTCCTTAATAGAAAAATGCTATTAAGGGTAATAGAATTGTTGAGGACGTGAAAAAGACCTAACAAAAGCCAAATATTTACAAAAATTACATTCTAATAAAGTTTTTGATTTTGAATTAAAGTTTTGTCAAATAATAAGTAGTACTTCTAATGGAAGTCGTTATTACTTGTTATTTATGCTGTCGTCGATGAAACTGCGTTTGATTTCCACATTTCTTGTAAAATTTGTGGCGATTTTGAATTTTTTCTGGTACATTTGGGTGCTAGGAGTGACAAACAAGGCTAGAGGCTCCATCAGGGTTTTTCCTTAATAGAAAAATGCTATTAAGGGTAATAGAATTGTTGAGGACGTGAAAAAGACCTAACAAAAGCCAAATATTTACAAAAATTACATTCTAATAAAGTTTTTGATTTTGAATTAAAGTTTTGTCAAATAATAAGTAGTACTTCTAATGGAAGTCGTTATTACTTGTTATTTATGCTGTCGTCGATGAAACTGCGTTTGATTTCCACATTTCTTGTAAAATTTGTGGCGATTTTAAATTATTTTTGATAAATTTGGATGCTAGGAGAGACGAACAGGGCTAGAGGCTCCATCAGGGTTTTTCCTTAATAGAAAAATGCTATTAATGGAAATGGAATTGTTGAGGACGTGGAAAAGACCTAACAAAAGCCAAATATTTACAAAAATTACATTCTATATTAAGCAAAACCATCTGGTATGTCAAATATATCTGAATTACCTATTATTGAACGTAATATTACAAAAATGGAACCCGGGGGCTTTTCGATATTGAGTGACAAAATGAAGAATGGATCTGATACGAATTGCGTTGATATAAATTTCTCTTGCTCAAAGTACAGCCACCAAAGTAGATATTCATTTCATCTAAGTTTGTAAAACAAACTTTGTATAATGGATCAAAGAAGCAAATTTCCGAAGTATCCATTACAATAAATTTATCAATGGAGTTTTAGAAAGTTCAGTTTCGTTATAATTGAAACAGAAGGTAACGAAACTTTTCGATAACCCTGTAATTAAATGAGAATGCTACTAGAAACTATATCACAAGAATGCGGGAAGAATTTTTAATTAAATTGAACGAGAAAAATATCGTATATAAAAAATATTTGGACGTGGCGATGAAAAACAACAATCGAAACAACTGGTTGGTGGATCACTTGGAAAATGAGAATCAATAAATCGAAATAAAACTCGATTTGATCTAATAACATAAGGGATACACTCCAAACAAACCATCTGCTTCATTTAGACCAAAGTATGTACCTGAAAGATGGATAGATGGAAAACTGAAGAACATTTGGAGTTTGCTCAGTACAAAATTTTAATCCATCAAGATTTTTGGTCTCTTCTGTATTAAAATTTGACGTTTCTTACGATTTTGACGCAGCTACTGTCTTCCAAACGTTTGGTAGTCAGCTATGAGTTCATTAAACTTTTACTTAAAGATATCACCAAACTGTTAAAATCGCATCACCAAGAAGGTCAATGAATCGGAGCTTCTACACCTCTACCAATCCATCGATTCCTAAAATTAAAGCGGGATGGAGCTCCATCCATTAAATCTTCCAAGTAGATTGTGATTGATTGATTGAAATAATGTAAATCGTCTGGCAAGAGCTCTTGGACTTGTCTCTTATGATGGGAATGTAACCATTGCTCTTTAGGTATCCTCCAAGTACGTAGAAGAAGACGTAGCTGTTTGTCTTACCAAATTCCTCAAGCTTACTGTTGGTTCTGATCGTTCTTGGCCTACCAGAATTTATTTTTCCATCGTTTAATGTCTCTAAATGTATTTCCACTTCGAGGAAAGCTTCTAGCTTGTTATAATGAAGAGTATCTGATATAAGGAAAAGAAAAAACTACTCAGAACTCATCGCAGATGATATATTAGCTGTTTGAAACATTCGTGAAGAAGATGTAGCTGAATTAAAGACAATCAACTAAATTAGAACGAGCTTAAACCAAAGAAAATTGTATTATCTTGAAACTTAAGTACCTGGAGATGATTTAAGAGACGAGTGCTAAAAAAAAAGAAGAAGAACGGAAACGCCCATATAAAAGTGCTCAAAAGAAGTTAGGTTAGGTTGAAAATATTTTCATAACGATACATTATTTTGTTTATTTTTTATTTCATTGAATTCTATTTTGAATAATTGGTATACAAACAAATTTCTACATTCAACCATGTTTCGAGAACAAATTTTCCCGTTATTATCTTTTCAGAGATTCGATATCTACCATAGTTACTAAGATAAAGTCGACTGTCAAGTTTTTCAGTCTAATTGAACAGCAAAAAAGTAAAAAATAATAATAGGACGTATCTAAATTTGCCTCGTTATAATTTATTTTTGATTTATTATGCAAATTCCCCGGTTTCGTTGACAGGCAAACGAAACGATTCAATAATTCTTACAAAGCCTTTTACAACGATGATAAGAGATAATACAGTCAAGAATTAGCTATAAATTCACACGTCAAATTTGACAATTTTCGATTCGATTCTCCTAGTAATTAAATTGTCAATATTTTTTTTTTCAAATAAGTAGAAAATTCTCATTTAGTCAACAACAGCAAGTTATTGAGGCAATCTTGACTGAAACTATGCAAGCAAAATCTAATTACGAATATGTAAAGTAATCCTGTAAAGGATCTCATGAGGCAATCTTGATCAGAATCCTTTAAGGTAATCCTAATCAGGATCTTATAAGGCAATACTGATCAGGAGCTTATGAGGCAATCCAGATGAGGATCTTACGAGGCAACCTTGATAAAAACCATATAAAATAATCCTAATCAGGATCTTACGAAGCAATCTTGATAAGGATCTCACGAGGCAATCTTGATAAGGATCTTACGAGGCAATCTTGATAAGGATCTTACGAGGCAATCTTGATAAGGATCTTACGAGGCAATCTTGATGAGGATCTTACGAGGCAATCTTGATAAGGATCTTACGAGGCAATCTTGATAAGGATCTTACGAGGCAATCTTGATGAGGATCTTACGAGGCAATCTTGATAAGGATCTTACGAGGCAATCTTGATAAGGATCTTACGAGGCAATCTTGATAAGGATCTTACGAGGCAATCTTGATAAGGATCTTACGAGGCAATCTTGATAAGGATCTTACGAGGCAATCTTGATAAGGATCTTACGAGGCAATCTTGATAAGGATCTTACGAGGCAATCTTGATGAGGATCTTACGAGGCAATCTTGATAAGGATCTTACGAGGCAATCTTGATAAGGATCTTACGAGGCAATCTTGATAAGGATCTTACGAGGCAATCTTGATGAGGATCTTACGAGGCAATCTTGATAAAAACCATATAAGGTAAACCTAATTAGGATCTTACGAAGCAATCTTGATAAGGATCTTACGAGGCAATCTTGATAAGGATCTTACGAGGCAATCTTGATAAGGATCTCACGAGGCAATCTTGATAAGAACCATATAAATCATTTTCTTAAGAGGCAATCCTGATAAGGATCTTACGAGGCAATCTTGATAAAAACCATATAAGGTCATCCTAATCAGGATCTTTCGACGCAATCTTGATAAAAACCATATAAAGTAATAATCAGGATCTTACGAAGCAATCTTGATAAGGATCTTAAGAGGCAATCTTGATAAGGATCTCACGAGGCAATCTTGATAATGATCTTACGAGGCAATCTTGATAAGGATATCACGAGGCAATCTTGATAAGAAACATATAAATCATTTTCTTACGAGGCAATCCTGATAAGGATCTTACGAGGCAATCTTGATAAAAACCATATAAGGTAAACCTAATCAGGATCTTACGAAGCAATCTTGATAAAAACCATATAAGGTTAACCTATCAGGATATTACTAGGCAATCCTGATAAGGATATTACGAGGCAATCTTGATTAAAACAATATAAATCAGGATATTACTAGGCAATCCTGATAAGGATATTACGAGGCAATCTTGATAAAAACCATATAAATCAGGATTTTACGAGGCAATCTTGATAAAAACCATATAAGGTAATTCTAATCAGGATCTTACGAGGCAATCTTGATCAGAGCCATCCTCCTCAGGTCCTTGTTAGTTTTAGTGAAGGAAATTCTATAAAAAGCGTGAAGGAATATTGGTAGTTGTAGTAATGGCTCGCGATTGTTTTTTATAAGGCTTATACCTCTTTGGAATGTTAAGTTGAGTTTTTTGTCGAAAATCATTGTTAGGTACTTAGCTTTAGCTCTGGGAGAGTAGGATTCTGGAAAGTAAAATGTATTTGGTTTTTTCAGTTGAAAGTTGCAGTACAATTCGATCTATTTGCGCTAATTATGAATTAATCATCAGTTTATAATGTAGAAATCATCTTGATTTCTGTAAAATGTTACAACGATGTACGATTTTGGTAATACATTCGTCCTTATAAATTTTTTCGTTGTACCAAGTCCTTGTATAGGAAAATTTAATAATTGTCAGTTCAGTTAACAGTTTGTTTAACCAATTACCACTGGCAACAATGTAAATATTATTACAAAACTTTCGCAAACAAGAATCTCGCAAGATAATTGGAACTTTTCGTACTTGAAAATTCGAGTGTATATATGTTTCCAATAAAAAGGTCAAAAGAGGCTCATTATTTTATTCGAACCAAGTTGATAATTTGTTGATGTGAAGAGTTGAAAAATACGACGTAACGAAACGAAAGATTAAGAAGAAAATAATGAGGATACAATCGTAGTTTACATTGATTTCGAATAAGCGTATAATGAGGCATTTAAATAGCTTCATCTTTCGAGATTTAGTAGATAAATTTCACTAACAACGCATTCTCCAATCACTTTTGCAGCAATATATCGAGAATTGTTTTACTTTTCTAGAAACAATCGTCGTGATTTACTTCAGAAGATTCAGTTTCAACATAAATTATTTCAGTTTCGAAGTTACAATCATTATTTTCTCCTCAGATCACGATGTCTATTTCAAAATAAGATCACAATTGTAATTATTACATAATAATCAAGAGTTAAACTTTTAACCGAGCACCAAAATGGAAATATCATTACCATCATCGATCTTTTGGATTATGTCCATCGCTTTTAGTGCTTTAAAATCTTTTTTTGACGTGGATTACTGCCAAATTTTGTACCGAACGCCTTGGGATCTAACCAAGTGCCTAGCATATAAAGAAATGACGAAAAAACAATCTACGGTTATTTTTCAATATATTCTCCATCAATTTCCACACACTTTTCAAAACGTCTGACTAAAAAATATGACGTAACTTTGGAGTCAAAATATTCGTGCCTCGCCTGCTTAATTTCATCGCCTCTACTCCTTAACTCAACTTTGCGAACGAAAAATAATCAGACGGTGCCAAATCAGGGCTATATGATGGGTGTAGCCATCAATTTTTTTGTGTTTTTCAAGCTAATTTTAGCTTTTAAGTTAATTTTTGATTGTTGAAAATGACGCCATCGTAAGTAGCTTCCATTTTTTGAGATATTTTTCGAAATAACTAGACTGAAAGTATCGTAGCAAGTTGATACAATGTGTAAAACTTGTTGTTACTTGTTACTAATGCTTGCATGGAGATTTTTGTAAGCGAGCTACAGATACAGAGCTCAAAAACGAAGAATGAAATGTATTACAGCTTTTTTACGTATATAAATAAGTATAATTTCTTATTTCTTAGACCTTTTTATATGTTAATGCTTCTAAATGTTTCTGATTTTAAGTCTCTTCTGTTTTAGAATTCATTTTTCTCAATATTTTTTTAAGGATAGATCGAAATTTATTAAAGCTTATTTATCGTATTGATGACCATTTAATCTATTTTATAAATATCGAGATGTCTGTCCTATGTAGATTTAAATGAGTCGAAACGTTAATTTTCATTTTTATATCAAAAATTACTACAAAAAAACTAGTTTTAAATCAGAAAATAAGCTAAATCCTTTCAACAATTTTTATATTTTCAAAAAAAAATATTTGAATTTTGATATTCATCATATTAACATATTATTTTTTTGTTTAGCCCTGGTATATTATGAGAGTTATTTTCATCCCGACAAAGTGATATTAATAAGTCTAAATAATACAAAAAAAAATGTTCGCGTGTGAAATAATCAGATTAAATGGCAAATGTCGTAACTCTATTAAAATGTTTCGAAATGCATTTAAGAAATTAAAATTATAATGGGATAATAGAATATTAACACGTAGTATATCATTAAAACTGAGTGATATATATACGGTTCAGACTAGGGTCGATTATTTTTGAAAAAATAAAAAAATAATAGTAACATAAAACCCGTTGAAAAAGGAAAAGAATATAATAAAAATGATTTACGGCCTATCTGAGGTCTTCAAGGGGAAGGGGGATTTCCGACAAAACTATAAGTCCTATGGGAAAAGTCAAATAGCCAAATTGTAGGTAATAAAACGGTCTACAACTTTTGTATTCACACTTTTTTCACATAACCTCAAAATTCGTCTGAAAAATTCAAATAAAAAACTATAATTCTTTGTTTTCTACGTACGTTTCTAAACAGCTAGTTACAAAAAGTCCACTCTGTATATTCTGAGTAGTAAACTTTAGCTGCGTTTCAAGGTTAGACACGTTAACAAGACAAAAAGGATTAAGATAAGGAGGGGGATTAAACCGACGGCGAAAAAGAAAAACCAAAAATCATTTTTGGAGGGATTTGCTGATGAAAAATAGAATGAAGACGAAAATTACCAAATGAATAAACATTTAGAAGACAAATATTTACAACGAGTGCAATATCTAGGAGTTGAACTAACAGAATTGAATATACCGGTGAAGTTTAATATAAAGGGTTTTCCAATAATAGGTGTTATTTTGAACAGCCCGCTATTTCGGTAAATGTCACTTTTGAAGCTGTCATTTTTTGACATTTGACAAGTAGAAACTACGCCATTAATGGAAGTGCGTTCAACAATGCATTGAAATCATTAAAATTCACTTTAAAAATGGTGAAAGTTTGGCAGAGACGGTTCGGTCTTATCAAACACAAAATTATGAATCTCTCTCTCAAAAAAAGCTTCATTGTTAGAGCTTTCAATACGTTTAATTAAATCCGTGCGACCAATTCATGCGGCAAACAAAAATCGAGTTTTATTCTATTTCGAGGCATTTTCGAATGATTCCTAACTGTTAAATGTTTAATGCCCAGTGAATCAGCGATATCTTGACAGCTTACATGTCGATCTATCTCGAACAATTGGAGAATTTTACGGTTATTTCAGGGAGAGACACAAAATTTTCATCACGGAAACGCACACATCGTAAACACCATAAATTTCTCTGCATTTCGATGCAGCAACCTAAAAAAAAAGTTTGTTGTTTCATCAAGAAAATGCACCAGCTCAAACATCCGTTATAGCAATGACCAAAATTGATGAATTACAGTTTGATTTGGTACCCCATGCACCATAATCGCCAGATTTAGCTCCAGCGGATTATTTTCTGTTCCCATACTTGAAAAAATGGTTCGATTGGTCAAAGATGGGTATTTTGAGGAGCTTGACGATTCTTATTATTATAAAAAGGGTATCGAAAGTCTTTGGTGCTAAAATATATTTTTTTCCATCCTCTTATCGCTTGAAGAAAAACAACTTTTTTCTTCCAACATAAAAAGTACCTTTTAATAGGTTATTGAGCTCATTTTAAGAAAAAGTATCAGGATTTGATGATTTTCAACAAATATAAAAGTTGTTTTCTACTCGGGAAGAAAGTACAGTTTGATCCTCGCTGAGATTGCTACACAGCTTGATGAAAAACTAGTTTGGAACATCTTATGAATGAGGATAAGATATTTCCATTTATGGCAATGGTTTTTGTTGATAATCCCTTTAGTCGTATAAAGAAAACACCAAAATAAATTACGAAAATAACAGGATAAAATTTGAAATGATGTTTACAGATAAACTTAAACTAATATCTAATTTTTTTTTATTTTATCGACCATAGATACGAAATAACTGAACTAAAAAATAATTACTTGTATGCCAAGACTGAAAGTAGTATTTCAGCCGAGGCGCACACAATATTTTTTAGACGACGCAAATCTAAAACTACTCCAATAATTTTGTTTTGTTTCTTGTTTTATTGAACTTTTCCAGATTTTAGATTTTTCTGAAAAATGAGCACTACGTTTTCTGATGGGCTTTTCGCCTTTTTCTGGTCACAGCACTTCATACAGAAATTGTACTGTTTTCATCCGGCAACGAATTAAGAACGACCGCCGATGTTTTCTTTTTCATCATCATTCATTGTTATTTCATTAATTTAGACAAAACTTCGGATAAAACAAATAATATCAGAAAATTCAAAATTTAAGGTTATGCAAAATCATCGAAATGAAACTGTCAACTGTCAACTGTTAAAGTTGTGTACTCCGGAGCGTTCCGAAATTGTTTTGCAGTACGGAACTGTCATTTTCATTACACGGAACACTAAAAACGCAACTTTCGGTATGTAAATGAATACAGAACGAACAATTTCCAGATGGCGTCGAATAAAAAACGATTTATTTGAAAAAAATCGGTAAATTATGTTACGTAAACACTCAGTATATCATTATTAAGTATTTTTATTTGACATAATATTGTTTAAAAGTTTCTCCAATACGTCAATTCGGCTAAAAATCCAAATTTATTCCGTTGAATTTGTTTATTTAATGTAATTTAGACAAAATTTCGATTAAAACAAATAATTTCAGAAAATTCAAAATTTAAGGTTATGCAAAATCATCGAAATGAAACTGTCAACTGTCAACTGTTAAAGTTGTGTACTCCGGAGCGGTCCGAAAGTGTTTTGCAGTACGGAACTGTCACTTTCATTACACGGAACACTCAAAACGCAACTAAACAAATACAGAACGAACAATTTCCAGATGGCGTCGAATAAAAAACGATTTATTTGAAAAAAATCGGTAAATTATGTTACGTAAACACTCAGTATATCATTATTAATTATTTTTATTTGATATAATTTTGTTTAAAAGTTTCTCCGATTCGTCAAATCGGCTAAAAATCCAAATATATTCCGTTGAATTTGTTTATTTAATGTAATTTAGACAAAACTTCGATTAAAACAAATAATTTCAGAAAATTCAAAATTTAAGGTTATGCAAAATCATCGAAATGAAACTGTCAACTGTCAACTGTTAAAGTTGTGTAGTCCGGAGCGTTCAGAAATTGTTTTGCAGTACGGAACTGTCATTTTCATTACACGGAACACTCAAAACGCAACTAAACAAATACAGAACGAACAATTTCCAGATGGCGTCGAATAAAAAACGATTTATTTGAAAAAAATCGGTAAATTATGTTACGTAAACGCTCAGTATATCATTATAAATTATTTTTATTTGATATAATTTTGTTTAAAAGTTTCTCCGATTCGTCAAATCGGCTAAAAATCCAAATATATTCCGTTGAATTTGTTTATTTAATGTAATTTAGACAAAACTTCGATTAAAACAAATAATTTCAGAAAATTCAAAATTTAAGGTTATGCAAAATCATCGAACTGAAACTGTCAACCGTCAACTGCTAAAGTTGTGTACTCCGGAGCGTTCCGAAAGTGTTTTGCAGTACGAAACTGTCATTTTCATTACATGGAACACTAAAAACGTAGCTTTCGGTATGTAAATGAATACAGAACGAACAATTTCCAGATGGCGTCGACTAAAAAGTTTTTTTCCAGTTCTGTGTAATTAAAATCATTCAAAACAAGTAATAGTTCCAAAAAAAAACAATTTTCTTGAAACTTATTTGTCTAGAAGTTCGTATAAACGTTTTCGTGGTAAAAACCGTAGATTCAAAAGAATTTATTGAAAAAAATTGTTATAGAATGACAAAAATTCAAAATAAAAGATGTTTATTATGAAAAAATTGAGTGATATTCCAGAAATTTCACCAAAAGTGAGAAAATATGAGAAAATTTCAATTCAATAGATTCCATACAAGTTGCTATCTGATTAATTTTGAATTGAGTTCAAAAATTAATCATTTCACTATAAATAATTCATTAGAAAACATTATTATTATAAACACAAATCGTATTTTTTTAATCCGCAGACATAAATAAAGTTTATACAAAGTGGTAAAGCAGAAATTTTCCATTTCTAAAATTGCTTACAACTAATTAACGTGCATACACTAAGAAATTATTAGGGTGATTGGATTAAATGCTCATACCTAAGGGTGAAGTTGTCGTAAAAGTCACCATCGCGAGTATGAGAAACACCACATTCCACCGTACCTGCTCCATAGAGTTGTACGAAAAGCCCCTGCCGCATGTCGACTGAGGCCAAAAACAGCGCGTCTCGACGCCGACGGTGGTAGTATTTGGATCAGGAACTGCGCAAGCTTTGAATTTTGATTTCTTAAAAGGATATCTTACACTCTTATTAATTTACTATGATAGAACGCAGTCGGAACGCAAATTTCCACTCCTTTTTGCATACTTAATGTTCTCGGTATTTTTTTTTTCGAACTAGATACAGAGAAATCAACAGCAATCCAATCGAACTTCCCCACTGTTTTTCGAGGTATTTGGAAACGCAAAAAACAACGCAATAAAGAAAATAAAGCGAGGTTAACACGGTTTTGTCAAAAAAATATTGTTTTGTTAACCTAAATATATATTTGTACATCTATTTTATGTTTTTGAGTGTCCCTATCACGAATACATTCGAAAACTACTGAAATTCGCTGTTATTTTGATCATTTTTCCATATCTTATATTTTGAATACGAAAATGTGAAAATAATGATATAATATCAAGATAAGTGATATGAATACATTGATTAAGGGTTGAAAAACAAAAATAGGATCCTAAAGCATCATGCGGTTTTTATTTTAATCCTACAAATGTTTTTTTTAAGTTCAAACTTTTATTTTATTGAATTTCGACACTAAGGGGTTGTTTTTATCCCTCATAATAATTTGCAAATATTGACATAGGGTTTATTTTGAAGTGAAGGTTATAAAAAAACTCGATTCCAAAATTTTACGCAAATCCATGCTTAGAATTGACGGAATTCCGTGTTTGATAACGTATTTCAACCTTTGTTCACTGGACTAATATAATTTACGATACATTCTGTATTATAACAAAATTCTAAACGCCACAACTTTTATTTTATTGGATTTCGACAATAAGGGGTTGTTTTTATCTCTCACAATAATTTGCAAATATTGACATAGGGTTTATTTTGAAGTGAAGGTTAAAAAAAACTCGATTCCAAAATTTTACGCAAATCCATGCTCGAAATTGTTGGAATTCCGTGTTTGAAAACGTATTTTAACCCTTGTTCACTGGACTAATATAATTTACGATACATTCTGTATTATAACAAGATTCTAAACGCCACAACTTTTATTTTATAGAATTTCGACAATAAGGGGTTGTTTTTATCCCTCGCAATAATTTGCAAATATTGACATAGGGTTTATTTTGAAGTGAAGGTTAAAAAAAACTCGATTCCAAAATTTTACGCAAATCCATGCTCGAAATTGTTGGAATTCCGTGTTTGAAAACGTATTTTAACCTTTGTTCACTGGACTAATATAATTTACAATACATTCTGTATTATAACAAGATTCTAAACGCCACAACTTTTATTTTATTGAATTTCGACGATGAGGGGTTGTTTTTATCCCTCGCAATAATTTGCAAATATTGACATAGGGTATATTTTGAAGTGAAGGTCAAAAAAAACTCGATTCCAAAATTTTACGCAAATCCATGATCGAAATTGTTGGAATTCCGTGTTTGAAAACGTATTTTAACCTTTGTTCACTGGACTAATATAATTTACAATACATTCTGTATTATAACAAAATTCTAAACGCCACAACTTTTATTTTATTGAATTTCGACGATGAGGGGTTGTTTTTATCCCTCGCAATAATTTGCAAATATTGGTATAGGGTTTATTTTGAAGTGAAGGTTAAAAAAAACTCGATTCCAAAATTTTACGCAAATCCATGCTCGAAATTGTTGGAATTCCGTGTTTGAAAACGTATTTTAACCTTTGTTCACTGGACTAATATAATTTACGATACATTCTGTATTATAACAAAATTCTAAACGCCACAACTTTTATTTTATTGAATTTCGACGATGAGGGGTTGTTTTTATCCCTCATAATAATTTGCAAATATTGATATAGGATTTATTTTGAAGTGAAGGTTAAAAAAAACTCGATTCCAAAATTTTACGCAAATCCATGCTTAGAATTGACGGAATTCCGTGTTTGATAACGTATTTTAACCTTTGTTCACTGGACTAATATAATTTACGATACATTCTGTATTATAACAAAATTCTAAACGCCACAACTTTTATTTTATTGAATTTCGACAATAAGGGGTTGTTTTTATCCCTCGCAATAATTTGCAAATATTGATATAGGATTTATTTTGAAGTGAAGGTTAAAAAAAACTCGATTCCAAAATTTTACGCAAATCCATGCTCGAAATTGTTGGAATTCCGTGTTTGAAAACGTATTTTAACCTTTGTTCACTGGACTAATATAATTTACGATACATTCTGTATTATAACAAAATTCTAAACGCCACAACTTTTATTTTATTGAATTTCGACGATGAGGGGTTGTTTTTATCCCTCGCAATAATTTGCAAATATTGACATAGGGTATATTGTGAAGTGAAGGTTAAAAAAAACTCGATTCCAAAATTTTACGCAAATCCATGCTCGGAATTGTTGGAATTCCGTGTTTGAAAACGTATTTTAACCTTTGTTCACTGGACTAATATAATTTACAATACATTCTGTATTATAACAAGATTCTAAACGCCACAACTTTTATTTTATAGAATTTCGACAATAAGGGGTTGTTTTTATCCCTCGCAATAATTTGTGCATATAGACATAGGGTATATTTTGAAGTGAAGGTTAAAAAAAACTCGATTCCAAAATTTTACGCAAATCCATGCTCGAAATTGTTGGAATTCCGTGTTTGAAAACGTATTTTAACCTTTGTTCACTGGACTAATATAATTTACAATACATTCTGTATTATAACAAGATTCTAAACGCCACAACTTTTATTTTATAGAATTTCGACAATAAGGGGTTGTTTTTATCCCTCGCAATAATTTGCAAATATTGACATAGGGTTTATTTTGAAGTGAAGGTTAAAAAAAACTCGATTCCAAAATTTTACGCAAATCCATGCTCGGAATTGTTGGAATTCCGTGTTTGAAAACGTATTTTAACCTTTGTTCACTGGACTAATATAATTTACAATACATTCTGTATTATAACAAGATTCTAAACGCCACAACTTTTATTTTATAGAATTTCGACAATAAGGGGTTGTTTTTATCCCTCGCAATAATTTGTGCATATAGACATAGGGTATATTTTGAAGTGAAGGTTAAAAAAAACTCGATTCCAAAATTTTACGCAAATCCATGCTCGAAATTGTTGGAATTCCGTGTTTGAAAACGTATTTTAACCCTTGTTCACTGGACTAATATAATTTACGATACATTCTGTATTATAACAAGATTCTAAACGCCACAACTTTTATTTTATAGAATTTCGACAATAAGGGGTTGTTTTTATCCCTCGCAATAATTTGCAAATATTGACATAGGGTTTATTTTGAAGTGAAGGTTAAAAAAAACTCGATTCCAAAATTTTACGCAAATCCATGCTCGAAATTGTTGGAATTCCGTGTTTGAAAACGTATTTTAACCTTTGTTCACTGGACTAATATAATTTACAATACATTCTGTATTATAACAAGATTCTAAACGCCACAACTTTTATTTTATAGAATTTCGACAATAAGGGGTTGTTTTTATCCCTCGCAATAATTTGTGCATATAGACATAGGGTATATTTTGAAGTGAAGGTTAAAAAAAACTCGATTCCAAAATTTTACGCAAATCCATGCTCGAAATTGTTGGAATTCCGTGTTTGAAAACGTATTTTAACCTTTGTTCACTGGACTAATATAATTTACAATACATTCTGTATTATAACAAGATTCTAAACGCCACAACTTTTATTTTATAGAATTTCGACAATAAGGGGTTGTTTTTATCCCTCGCAATAATTTGCAAATATTGACATAGGGTATATTGTGAAGTGAAGGTTAAAAAAAACTCGATTCCAAAATTTTACGCAAATCCATGCTCGGAATTGTTGGAATTCCGTGTTTGAAAACGTATTTTAACCTTTGTTCACTGGACTAATATAATTTACAATACATTCTGTATTATAACAAGATTCTAAACGCCACAACTTTTATTTTATAGAATTTCGACAATAAGGGGTTGTTTTTATCCCTCGCAATAATTTGTGCATATAGACATAGGGTATATTTTGAAGTGAAGGTTAAAAAAAACTCGATTCCAAAATTTTACGCAAATCCATGCTCGAAATTGTTGGAATTCCGTGTTTGAAAACGTATTTTAACCTTTGTTCACTGGACTAATATAATTTACAATACATTCTGTATTATAACAAGATTCTAAACGCCACAACTTTTATTTTATAGAATTTCGACAATAAGGGGTTGTTTTTATCCCTCGCAATAATTTGCAAATATTGACATAGGGTTTATTTTGAAGTGAAGGTTAAAAAAAACTCGATTCCAAAATTTTACGCAAATCCATGCTCGAAATTGTTGGAATTCCGTGTTTGAAAACGTATTTTAACCTTTGTTCACTGGACTAATATAATTTACAATACATTCTGTATTATAACAAGATTCTAAACGCCACAACTTTTATTTTATAGAATTTCGACAATAAGGGGTTGTTTTTATCCCTCGCAATAATTTGCAAATATTGACATAGGGTATATTGTGAAGTGAAGGTTAAAAAAAACTCGATTCCAAAATTTTACGCAAATCCATGCTCGGAATTGTTGGAATTCCGTGTTTGAAAACGTATTTTAACCTTTGTTCACTGGACTAATATAATTTACAATACATTCTGTATTATAACAAGATTCTAAACGCCACAACTTTTATTTTATAGAATTTCGACAATAAGGGGTTGTTTTTATCCCTCGCAATAATTTGTGCATATAGACATAGGGTATATTTTGAAGTGAAGGTTAAAAAAAACTCGATTCCAAAATTTTACGCAAATCCATGCTCGAAATTGTTGGAATTCCGTGTTTGAAAACGTATTTTAACCTTTGTTCACTGGACTAATATAATTTACAATACATTCTGTATTATAACAAGATTCTAAACGCCACAACTTTTATTTTATAGAATTTCGACAATAAGGGGTTGTTTTTATCCCTCGCAATAATTTGCAAATATTGACATAGGGTTTATTTTGAAGTGAAGGTTAAAAAAAACTCGATTCCAAAATTTTACGCAAATCCATGCTCGAAATTGTTGGAATTCCGTGTTTGAAAACGTATTTTAACCTTTGTTCACTGGACTAATATAATTTACAATACATTCTGTATTATAACAAGATTCTAAACGCCACAACTTTTATTTTATAGAATTTCGACAATAAGGGGTTGTTTTTATCCCTCGCAATAATTTGCAAATATTGACATAGGGTATATTGTGAAGTGAAGGTTAAAAAAAACTCGATTCCAAAATTTTACGCAAATCCATGCTCGGAATTGTTGGAATTCCGTGTTTGAAAACGTATTTTAACCTTTGTTCACTGGACTAATATAATTTACAATACATTCTGTATTATAACAAGATTCTAAACGCCACAACTTTTATTTTATAGAATTTCGACAATAAGGGGTTGTTTTTATCCCTCGCAATAATTTGTGCATATAGACATAGGGTATATTTTGAAGTGAAGGTTAAAAAAAACTCGATTCCAAAATTTTACGCAAATCCATGCTCGAAATTGTTGGAATTCCGTGTTTGAAAACGTATTTTAACCTTTGTTCACTGGACTAATATAATTTACAATACATTCTGTATTATAACAAGATTCTAAACGCCACAACTTTTATTTTATAGAATTTCGACAATAAGGGGTTGTTTTTATCCCTCGCAATAATTTGCAAATATTGACATAGGGTTTATTTTGAAGTGAAGGTTAAAAAAAACTCGATTCCAAAATTTTACGCAAATCCATGCTCGAAATTGTTGGAATTCCGTGTTTGAAAACGTATTTTAACCTTTGTTCACTGGACTAATATAATTTACAATACATTCTGTATTATAACAAGATTCTAAACGCCACAACTTTTATTTTATAGAATTTCGACAATAAGGGGTTGTTTTTATCCCTCGCAATAATTTGCAAATATTGACATAGGGTATATTGTGAAGTGAAGGTTAAAAAAAACTCGATTCCAAAATTTTACGCAAATCCATGCTCGGAATTGTTGGAATTCCGTGTTTGAAAACGTATTTTAACCTTTGTTCACTGGACTAATATAATTTACAATACATTCTGTATTATAACAAGATTCTAAACGCCACAACTTTTATTTTATAGAATTTCGACAATAAGGGGTTGTTTTTATCCCTCGCAATAATTTGCAAATATTGACATAGGGTATATTGTGAAGTGAAGGTTAAAAAAAACTCGATTCCAAAATTTTACGCAAATCCATGCTCGGAATTGTTGGAATTCCGTGTTTGAAAACGTATTTTAACCTTTGTTCACTGGACTAATATAATTTACAATACATTCTGTATTATAACAAGATTCTAAACGCCACAACTTTTATTTTATAGAATTTCGACAATAAGGGGTTGTTTTTATCCCTCGCAATAATTTGTGCATATAGACATAGGGTATATTTTGAAGTGAAGGTTAAAAAAAACTCGATTCCAAAATTTTACGCAAATCCATGCTCGAAATTGTTGGAATTCCGTGTTTGAAAACGTATTTTAACCTTTGTTCACTGGACTAATATAATTTACAATACATTCTGTATTATAACAAGATTCTAAACGCCACAACTTTTATTTTATAGAATTTCGACAATAAGGGGTTGTTTTTATCCCTCGCAATAATTTGCAAATATTGACATAGGGTTTATTTTGAAGTGAAGGTTAAAAAAAACTCGATTCCAAAATTTTACGCAAATCCATGCTCGAAATTGTTGGAATTCCGTGTTTGAAAACGTATTTTAACCTTTGTTCACTGGACTAATATAATTTACAATACATTCTGTATTATAACAAGATTCTAAACGCCACAACTTTTATTTTATAGAATTTCGACAATAAGGGGTTGTTTTTATCCCTCGCAATAATTTGCAAATATTGACATAGGGTATATTGTGAAGTGAAGGTTAAAAAAAACTCGATTCCAAAATTTTACGCAAATCCATGCTCGGAATTGTTGGAATTCCGTGTTTGAAAACGTATTTTAACCTTTGTTCACTGGACTAATATAATTTACAATACATTCTGTATTATAACAAGATTCTAAACGCCACAACTTTTATTTTATAGAATTTCGACAATAAGGGGTTGTTTTTATCCCTCGCAATAATTTGTGCATATAGACATAGGGTATATTTTGAAGTGAAGGTTAAAAAAAACTCGATTCCAAAATTTTACGCAAATCCATGCTCGAAATTGTTGGAATTCCGTGTTTGAAAACGTATTTTAACCTTTGTTCACTGGACTAATATAATTTACAATACATTCTGTATTATAACAAGATTCTAAACGCCACAACTTTTATTTTATAGAATTTCGACAATAAGGGGTTGTTTTTATCCCTCGCAATAATTTGCAAATATTGACATAGGGTTTATTTTGAAGTGAAGGTTAAAAAAAACTCGATTCCAAAATTTTACGCAAATCCATGCTCGGAATTGTTGGAATTCCGTGTTTGAAAACGTATTTTAACCTTTGTTCACTGGACTAATATAATTTACAATACATTCTGTATTATAACAAGATTCTAAACGCCACAACTTTTATTTTATAGAATTTCGACAATAAGGGGTTGTTTTTATCCCTCGCAATAATTTGTGCATATAGACATAGGGTATATTTTGAAGTGAAGGTTAAAAAAAACTCGATTCCAAAATTTTACGCAAATCCATGCTCGAAATTGTTGGAATTCCGTGTTTGAAAACGTATTTTAACCCTTGTTCACTGGACTAATATAATTTACGATACATTCTGTATTATAACAAGATTCTAAACGCCACAACTTTTATTTTATAGAATTTCGACAATAAGGGGTTGTTTTTATCCCTCGCAATAATTTGCAAATATTGACATAGGGTTTATTTTGAAGTGAAGGTTAAAAAAAACTCGATTCCAAAATTTTACGCAAATCCATGCTCGAAATTGTTGGAATTCCGTGTTTGAAAACGTATTTTAACCTTTGTTCACTGGACTAATATAATTTACAATACATTCTGTATTATAACAAGATTCTAAACGCCACAACTTTTATTTTATAGAATTTCGACAATAAGGGGTTGTTTTTATCCCTCGCAATAATTTGTGCATATAGACATAGGGTATATTTTGAAGTGAAGGTTAAAAAAAACTCGATTCCAAAATTTTACGCAAATCCATGCTCGAAATTGTTGGAATTCCGTGTTTGAAAACGTATTTTAACCTTTGTTCACTGGACTAATATAATTTACGATACATTCTGTATTATAACAAAATTCTAAACGCCACAACTTTTATTTTATTGAATTTCGACAATAAGGGGTTGTTTTTATCCCTCGCAATAATTTGCAAATATTGATATAGGATTTATTTTGAAGTGAAGGTTAAAAAAAACTCGATTCCAAAATTTTACGCAAATCCATGCTCGAAATTGTTGGAATTCCGTGTTTGAAAACGTATTTTAACCTTTGTTCACTGGACTAATATAATTTACAATACATTCTGTATTATAACAAGATTCTAAACGCCACAACTTTTATTTTATTGAATTTCGACGATGAGGGGTTGTTTTTATCTCTCACAATAATTTGCAAATATTGACATAGGGTTTATTTTGAAGTGAAGGTTAAAAAAAACTCGATTCCAAAATTTTACGCAAATTCATGGTTAGAATTGAAAACGTATTTCAACCTTTGTTCACTGGACTAATATAATTCAGGATACGATACTGTATTGTACGAATATTCTAAAACCTTTTCGAATTCTTACGAATCACGAAACATCGAGAGTTTTATATCAAAAACAAGATATATACGCGATACTCTCGTTTTATTTTGCACCAATCTTCTTAAAACCCCCTCGATCTATCTCATATAAAAACAAACATCGATGCTCTCCATTTAGTAGTCTCACAATACAATGCTTTTACTCCTTTCACCTTCACCTCTCGTTCATCAACAACAGCCTCCCGTTTTTGTAACTCGAGTATAACATTCGCGTCAATGTTTCTCGGATCTACTGGTTTTGACAAGACAATATCCAGAACATAAACGATTTTCGATTCAAAAAATTGTCATATATTTTTGGTTTCATTCACGACGGTAACAATTTTTTATTCAGACTTGATTTTATCGTGATCGTTATCACTATAATCAGATATCGATCAGATGAAGATATCAAATTTCTTTTAAACACTCTGGTAAAACTTGTAGACGTCTAAACAGGCGGTTGATGCGTTCAAATCACAAGTACCCCAATCGGAATGGAGAAATTGATTCAAACGCATGCAAAAGGATATCCATGGAGAATATTTTGAAAAACGATGAATCCATATCCAATTAAATACATTTGTTTTTATTTGTCTATTCTAAAACTTAAGTGGCATCCCTCGTAATTACAAATTTCGATACGAATTTATGTCTTTAGTCAAAAAAAACATCAAAATAGTCCACAAATTGGTTGTATCTAATCGTAAATTGGAATTGCGTGAGATAATTGAGGCTCTAAACATATCAGATCGCAGTATATATGAAAAGAAAGTTTTTTTCAACTCACAGTCGATTAAAAACAACAATCATCATCATCCAAGTGGACTAAAGTCGGTGAACTAGGTACGAAGCGTCCGAGAGTCAGCTGGGAAGGTCGTGGCTTCAGTATTTTGGGATTTGTATGGAATATTGTTAATTAACTATCTCCAAAAGGGAGAAACAACCAATAAAGAATACAAAAAAACACTGTTTTCATCAAGACAATACACCGATTCATAAGTCTATGGAAACGATGGTTAAATTAATCGAAATACATTTCGAATTGCTTCTATATCAACCATATAGACCAGATCTGGTCCCAAATGACTTCTGATCTTAAAAAATTCAGCTCAAATCGAAGATCAAATACTGAAATTGAAGCTTTCTACAAGCACGACATCGAAAAATTAGAGAAGAGTTGGAATGATGGTATTTTTGGCAAAAAATGACAATGGATTCAAAACAATTTATGATGAGTGAAAAAAAAATACTGTAAAAGCTCAGCAATAGCTTCAAAAGTGTTATTCAGACTATGCTCTATCGAAAAGAACGATTTGTTGAATTTATACGGTGATTGTGAACGTTCTGGTCGTCAAATTGAGGTAATTACCCCAAAAAACATCAAAAATGTCTATGAATTGGTTATATCTAATTGTAAATTGAAATTTCGTCAGATAATTGAGGCCCTAAGAGTATCAGAACGCAGTATGTCTGAACATTTGAACAAAGAAAGTTTTTTTTAACTCACAGTTAATCAAAAACAACATCGATCATCATCTAAGTGGACTAAAGTCGGTGGACTAGGTCCGAAGCGTCCGAGAGTCAGCTGGGAAGGTCGTGGCTCCAGTATTTTGGGATTTGTATGGAATATTGTTCATTATCTATCTCCAAAAGGGAGAAATAATCAATAACGAATACAAAAAAACACTGATTTCACCAAGACAATATACCGATTCATAAGTCGATGGAAACGATGGTTAAATTAACCGAAGTACATTTCGAATTGCTTCTACATCAACCATATAGTCCAGATCTGGTCCCAAATGACTACTGATCTCAAAAAATTGATCGTTGATAAGAAATTCAGCTCAAATCGAGAAGCAAGTACTGAAATTGAACCACAAGAAGTTAGAGAAACGTTGGAATGATTACATTTTTGGCAAAAAAATGAGTTAGTGAGTCAGACGACTTATTGAGTGTGTTTATTGAGTTTGTCGCATATTTTGACCGTTTTGAGCAGATAGAAACGCACAAAATCAACTAGTACCTTCGAGATTTATATTGAAGTATTAGCACAAATAGAATTTGTAGTACAAACTGATAAATGCTGATAAATTTCTATAGGAAGATATAATAATATTTCACATGAATTAAGTTAGCGTTAATGTCTCTCATCCAGCATCCGAAAGCGAATAAACTCGGTTACAACAAGTAATATTCAATAGTTTGGAAGTTACATCGTAGGCAAGTAATTGAAGTGATATTGGAAACTTCGGCGCTAAGCGCATCCATCGTCTATTTACTTTAGACTGCAATCACGAGTGGTTAGTTCAAGTTGCGATTCGTAGTTACTGCTCGTGAGATCTATTTAATAACTTATATACTATCCCGTGGGAATAATCGATCTTTCGTTGTAGGGATAACCGCCTTAAGAAACTCAGTTGAACAACAATAACAAAAAAAAAGCTTTCCAATGTTTTTAACACCGGGTTTTACTTATATCCCCCCTAAAGAGCTCCCAGAAGAATATCCTCAATCAGAATTAATTACACATCGCTTCCGTTGACTACAACAAAGCGTTTGATAGTGTACCTCAATCCTCAAGTCCACTAAACTGTTGTGAGGTTTCTTTCGACAACGAAAAAGACGAAAAAATTGCAGATCGATCCCAATTCCATCAGTACTGAAGAAATACACCACCGATATACATTTTTTGAGTACTGTCTAGTCTAGATACGTCTGCAACGTCTGTAGAAACTCG
Organism: Diorhabda carinulata; assembly: GCF_026250575.1. Lineage (NCBI taxonomy): Eukaryota > Metazoa > Arthropoda > Insecta > Coleoptera > Chrysomelidae > Diorhabda > Diorhabda carinulata. The sequence goes on from NC_079468.1 coordinate 845,226, forward strand.
AAATGGCAAAATAACGGAGCTAGAAGATATTCAGAGCAACACCAACAATGATAACGTAGAACAACAACCACCACTTGAAGTTATCTACTATTAGAACAGTATTGATTACTAACTAGCAGATATCTCTTTCCAAAAATTGAAAACTTCTTGATACCTTTCGTTTCATTCAGTTCGACAAATCCAGAATGTGTCAGCAACCACCGGAGACTATTCAACATCTGCTGTATCAGCATTATCATTTACCAGAAACTAGTACTTTGAAATTATCTAAAATGTACTCAGGTCAATGGAAAAAATGATATATACTGATGGTTCGTTCAGAAAACTTGTTTAAGACATTCCTGGTATTACAAATCTGATCAACACAGTATTCAGAATATTGTTTTCAAACCATCGATTATCGTGCTTTGGTAGCTGATTCCATAAGCTTGCAATTGTCCAAATAAAATGAACCACATCTGCTTATTGAAGTCTTACAAATACTGCACTAGCTGGGGTTATGTTGGATAAGTCGAAATAGCATCTGGCGTGGTTGTATCATTGAAACAGAGTCTTTCTTCTATGCTCTAAGATGTCCAAGTTTCTGATTGTCGAAACTTGGAAACGATGCTCCGAATGAGCAAGCAATATTCCAAATATGAACGAATCTGGATCTTGTGGTGGATTGGAAAGTGTTGTGGACTTAGCTGAACAGACCACGTAGCTCAACACCCAACTGATTAGTTCTCCAGGGAATTGCGAACTTAGTGTCCGAGATTCTGAGCCGTACGAGAAACTGGGTTGTTTTACGTTTCTTTTTCAAGTTTTTTAAATTTTCGATTACGAGGGGGTACTTAAAAATAACCGGAATAGCATTGCCATGGGTGGAGCTTTTGTAGTAGTCGCTAGTTCAGTGCCGCGCGGGCCGTTGACCTACCACGTTCTGTTCGTCACTAGTGACCGTAAAATTTTGTTTTCTACTCGGTAAAAACGCTACTGAAACTGTTTTAATGTTGAAAATTGCTTACAAAGATGATACTTGAGTGTATTAGTGGTTTTCTCAATTTAAAAATGTCGATTGATGACAAACCTCGCTTTGCACGTCCATCAACTGCCCGAAAATTGTTGGAAAAATTCGAGAGATTGAGCATACAGACAATTGATCAATCAGGGGACTATCTTGGAGCTCGGTTCTTTCACCTGCACACTCGGCCATCACTGTTGGCTAGTTTTTGGTGCCCCACGCACCTTACTAGCCTGATCTGGTTCCGTGGGACTTTATCTTATTTCTACGCATGAAAGGACGACGATTTGATGAGTTCAAACAATGTTTCGAATAGTGGAAGCACCGCTGGGACAAATGTATTACTTGTAAAGAGTATTCCGGTTATTTTTGGGTACCCCCTCGTATATTAAAAGAATTAGTGAAACGAGAAAGTATTTATGAATAATATATGATTTAAATCAAATGATATTAATAATGAATTTAATGAAAATCAATTAATAAACGAGTAGTTTATTTTTGCCATAGAAAATTTTTAAAACAAACCATTTTTTTTATTAATAATTACTTGATAGCAATTACTTAAATTAAATCCTAACATATTAAAGATATATAACGAAAATAATGTTAGAATTTTCGATTTAATTGGTTGAAAAATCGATTATCTTTTATAAACGTCATTTGGGGGCTTAAAATAACTAAAAAAAAAAAAAACGAAACTACTAACAAAAATAAACAAAATAAAGTTGTTAATATATAAAAAAATAATAAAAATTTGAACGTTAGAAGTCACCAGTATTAATTTGCCCATAATAACCGAGTAACATACTAGATTATCTCTACGACTCCAAAGTATAAAATTAGATTTTTTATTCGGCTTAAATCAAAATTATTATCGTAAAATTTATGGAACCGACGAAATCTAAAAGTACATATGTGGTTTGTGTTGTGATATTAAAGCCCGTTCGTGGAATATATATGTCTGTATCAGCAAATTTTCCGTAAATGAAAAATTATCTTCGCCCAGTAACATATCACCAAGAAAATTATTTCGAACATGCATTCAAAAAAAAGAAAAAATGATGTAAGCGCCGTAATTTTCTTGTATAGTGAACTAACTGTCGTGGTGGAATCGTAAATGCTGCATACGCGAACTGTGGATATTATAGTCAGGGCGCTTGTTGATCATTCAATTAAATTAAATTACATCTGATCTTATAATGAAACTTGAGGTATCTATAACATGAAAAATATACATAAATTATTGGAATTGAAGAATATTTGAAGACGATGAGGTATCGTTAAATTTTTTTGTAATTTGTAACCATCTTGTGGCAAAATTAAACACCAACGTGTACTATCTCTAATATATTCACGAGCTTTCAAATATTTACAAATTTATTATTCAGAAAATTAATTAGTTGAAAATTGCGGAATTTTTCAAATTTAGTTGTTTAAAAAAAACATGAAATTCACCAATTTCAAAAATCAATATTCAAATTAACTCTTGATATTTGATTTTTGAAATCGATGAATCCAATATTTATTAATATAAAAGCGTTTTCGTTGTGGGATTGTGGCAAAATTAAATAACAAAGTGTACTATCTCTAATATATTCACGAGCTTTCAAGTATTTACATATTTATTATTCAGAAAATTAATTAGTTAAAAATTGCGAGATTTTTCAAATTTAGTTGTTCAAAAAAAACATGAAATTCATCAATTTTAACAATCAATATACAAATTGACGCTTAATAATTGATTTCTGAAATCGATGAATCTAATATTTATTAATATAAAAGCGTTTTCGTTGTGGGATTGTGGCAAAATTAAATAAAAAAGTGTACTATCTCTAATATATTCACGAGCTTTCAAGTATTTACATATTTATTATTCAGAAAATTAATTAGTTAAAAATTGCGAGATTTTTCAAATTTAGTTGTTCAAAAAAAACATGAAATTCATCAATTTTAACAATCAATATACAAATTGACGCTTAATAATTGATTTCTGAAATCGATGAATCTAATATTTATTAATATAAAAGCGTTTTCGTTGTGGGATTGTGGCAAAATTAAATAAAAAAGTGTACTATCTCTAATATATTCACGAGCTTTCAAGTATTTACATATTTATTATTCAGAAAATTAATTAGTTAAAAATTGCGAGATTTTTCAAATTTAGTTGTTCAAAAAAAACATGAAATTCATCAATTTTAACAATCAATATACAAATTGACGCTTAATAATTGATTTCTGAAATCGATGAATCTAATATTTATTAATATAAAAGCGTTTTCGTTGTGGGATTGTGGCAAAATTAAATAAAAAAGTGTACTATCTCTAATATATTCACGAGCTTTCAAGTATTTACATATTTATTATTCAGAAAATTAATTAGTTAAAAATTGCGATATTTTTCAAATTTAGTTGTTTAAAAAAAACATGAAATTCACCAATTTCAAAAATCAATATTCAAATTAACTCTTGATATTTGATTTTTGAAATCGATGAATCCAATATTTATTAATATAAAAGCGTTTTCGTTGTGGGTTTGTGGCAAAATTAAATAACAAAGTGTATTATCTCTAATATATTCACGAGTTTTCAAATACTTACAAATTCATCATTCAGAAAATTAATTAGTTGAGAATTGCGAATTTTTCAAATTTAGTTGTTTAAGAAAAAACATGAAATTCATCAATTTCAAAAATCAATATTCAAATTAACTCTTGATATTTGATTTTTGAAATCGATGAATCCAATATTTATTAATATAAAAGCGTTTTCGTTGTGGGTTTGTGGCAAAATTAAATAACAAAGTGTACTATCTCTAATATATTCACGAGTTTTCAAATACTTACAAATTCATCATTCAGAAAATTAATTAGTTGAGAATTGCGAATTTTTCAAATTTAGTTGTTTAAGAAAAAACATGAAATTCATCAATTTCAAAAATCAATATTCAAATTAACTCTTGATATTTGATTTTTGAAATCGATGAATCCAATATTTATTAATATAAAAGCGTTTTCGTTGTGGGATTGTGGCAAAATTATATAACAAAGTGTACTATCTCTAATATATTCACGAGTTTTCAAATACTTACAAATTCATGATTCAGAAAATTAATTAGTTGAAAATTGCGATATTTTTCAAATTTAGTTGTTTAAAAAAACATAAAATTAATCAATTTTAACAATCAATATACAAATTGACGCTTGATAATTGATTTCTGAAATCGATGAATCTAATATTTATTAATATAAAAGCGTTTTCGTTGTGGGATTGTGGCAAAATTAAATAACAAAGTGTACTATCTCTAATATATTCGCGAGCTTTCAAATATTTACAAATTTATTATTCAGAAAATTAATTAGTTAAAAATTGCGGAATTTTTCAAATTTAGTTGTTTAAAAAAAACATGAAATTCACCAATTTCAAAAATCAATATTCAAATTAACTCTTGATATTTGATTTTTGAAATCGATGAATCCAATATTTATTAATATAAAAGCGTTTTCGTTGTGGGTTTGTGGCAAAATTAAATAACAAAGTGTACTATCTCTAATATATTCACGAGCTTTCAAGTATTTACATATTTATTATTCAGAAAATTAATTAGTTAAAAATTGCGATATTTTTCAAATTTAGTTGTTTAAAAAAAACATGAAATTCACCAATTTCAAAAATCAATATTCAAATTAACTCTTGATATTTGATTTTTGAAATCGATGAATCCAATATTTATTAATATAAAAGCGTTTTCGTTGTGGGATTGTGGCAAAATTATATAACAAAGTGTACTATCTCTAATATATTTACCAATTTCAAAAATCAATATTCAAATTGACGCTTGATAATTGATTTCTAAAATCGATGAATCTAATATTTATTAATATAAAAGCGTTTTCGTTGTGGGATTGTGGCAAAATTAAACACCAACGTGTACTATTTGTAACCATCTTTCTTTCAGCATTTGGTGGAATCCTTTTTTCAGTTTCTACATTTTGATTCATGCTGAAGAGGATTCGACCATTATACAAGAAATATCTCGTCGATTCAGCTGTCCTTTTTCTACTATTTTTAAGCTCAGAAAGGGAATTTTCAATATGAAGCTACTCACGCGTTGGGTCACGTGAACATTCCACAGGACTAAAGGACGCGGTTTAAGTAATTTTTCTAGAATGCTGAAATATCCAGTCAATTATTTAATCTATGACTTAAGGGGTAGTTCGACCCTGTTCATTCTGTGATGAATATGGAAAATATGTCTGGTTTTTCAACCCTTGAGTATATATTGTGTTTTTGATGTTATTGAAATGGAGTGGTAAAAGTTGTTAACTGTTTGTTTTTCAAATAAAAACTTGAGCACATTTTTCCTTAATATTATTGGAAAAATTTTATACGGGGATGGTTCCAGAAGTACCTGGCACGACTAACAAAACACGAAAGGTTAAATCTGGAGAATAGGATGCATGATATAGCGATTTTTACTAGATTTATTCGCTAAAACATTGTAATAAATAAATCCGCTGATAGTTTTTCCTTTTTATAAGATAATCAATTAGAATTATCCCACGCGAATCCCAAAAAAACCGTCTTTGCAGTCGGAACGGTATTTGACAACTTTCTAATAATTTCCAGCAGCTACCGCCATCTCTAGATCAGGCCAGGTACTTCCGGAAACCATCTTCGTATTATTTGAAGAATATAGATTAATTTTGGAATCGAAACTGGTTGAGTTATTGTTGAATAAGAATTTAATCTCGGATCGTGTCCTCGACTATAACGGCAGGACGAAAATGACACATTAATCAAAATCATGGCACAGTATATGGATTCCGAAATGTACAGAAAGGTTATTGTTTTGTTTCTGTTGTACCGGAAGAGGCTGCATGAGTGATACAAACATAAATCGAAACTGGATTCCGCTCTTGAAATTAAACGTCATATGCGGCTATTTACCACTAAATTGAAGAACTCGATACGTAGAATCTCTCTCTGAGTTCTACTTTATTCTTGTAATATCGGTTAAATATTGTCGGATGTCGCTTTGATGATTGTAATCATTGTGTTCTGTTTATATAGAGTTGAAGCGACCCTTGACGGATTTTAACTTATTTGTTCAACATTATCGGTCTTACCAAAATGAACGTACAAAAACGAAGATAAACACAAACCAAACAATATCGAAACGTTTCCAAACCAACGCAGGATCAAAACAGGATAAAACAACTTGAGAAGAAAATTGCGAAAGCTTCGTAGAAACAGTTGAAAAAAAGTGAAAAGAAGATGTGATGACCTTAGAAGGAGTTCAGAGTCAATCTTGGGTTGCTAATCAAGGATGAGGGTGATGAAGCAGGAAATTTAGAAGCGAGGATGACTAAGGGATTATCAGTTTCAAGGAAAATCCCCAGAAAGACCTAGAGGAAAAGGGAGAAGCTCGTAAGGATACTGGGGGGTTAAAAAAGACAGAATTTTGACTGAAAAAAACCAAACAACGAAGTGCGAAATTCATTTGGAGATGTCAAACTGAAGAAAATAATAAAATCCAAAAGGATAGAGTGGTTGAGTAAAATATAGAGAATGCCAGATTTTGGAGCAACAAAAAATGATGGTCATACAACAAGAAATGCAAACAAAAAAGAAGAAGACTAAGGAAAAGATGGTACGAGTTGATGGAAGATACAAGAGAGATCGAGAGGAATTCACGATTGGAAAACTAAAGCAAAAAATGGGAAAGATTGGAAGGGAAAGACTTTCGACGTATGATACGTTAGATTATGAACGTTTTCGTAGTGGGATTGTGTCAAAATTAAACACCAAAGTGTACTAACTTCAATATATTTCCAAGTTTTACAAAACTTACAAATTCATTGTGAGAAAATTTATTAGTTAAGAATTGCGGTATTTCAAATTTAGTTGTTTTTGATTTAGTGATTTTTGAAATCGATGAATCTAATATTTATTAATATATAAGCGTTTTCGTAGTGGGATTGTGGCAAAATTAAACATCAAAATGTACTAACTCTAATATATTTCCAAGCTTTCAAATACTTATGTATTCATTGTGAAAAAAATAATAAATAAAGAATTGAGGTGATTCAAATTTTGTTGTTTTTTGTTTAAAGTATAAAATTCGTCGATTTCAAAAATCAATATTCAAATTGAAGCTTGAATATAGATTGTTTAAATCGATGAATCTAATATTTATTGATATAAAAGCGTTTACGTAGTGGGATTGTGGCAAAATTAAACATCAAAGTGTACAAATTCCAATATATTTCCAAGCTTTCAAATACTTATGTATTCAATTTAAAAAAATTCATTAGTTAAGAATTGCGGTGATTTAAATTTTGTTGTTTTTTGTTTAAAGCATCAAATTCATCGATTTCAAAAATCAATATTCAAATTGAAGCTTGAATATAGATTGTTTAAATCGATGAATCTAATATTTATTGATATAAAAGCGTTTACGTAGTGGGATTGTGGCAAAATTAAACATCAAAGTGTACAAATTCCAATATATTTCCAAGCTTTCAAATACTTATGTATTCAATTTAAAAAAATTCATTAGTTAAGAATTGCGGTGATTTAAATATATTTCCAAGCTTTCAAATACTTATGTATTCAATTTAAAAAAATTCATTAGTTAAGAATTGCGGTGATTTAAATTTTGTTGTTTTTTGTTTAAAGCATCAAATTCATCGATTTCAAAAATCAATATTCAAATTGAAGCTTGAATATAGATTGTTGAAATCGATGAATCTAATATTTATTAATATAAAAGCGTTTACGTAGTGGAATTGTGGCAAAATTAAGCACTAAAGTATACAATTCTTAATATATTTCCGAGCCTTGGAATACTTATGTATTCTTCATCGTCTGGGCGATAATTAGATAAGAATTGTGGTATGTTGTAATATATTTTAAAAAACAATCAATATTTTCATGAATCAAATGAAAATTTGTGTGGAACTACACCTCAAAAAAACAAGAAGTAGGTTCTAGTTTGTTATTTATATTGTCGTCTATGTAACTTTTGATAGCAGCGGTGGATTTTCATCCTCATAGTTTGATATGATTTGATAATATTCACAGCGGCAATTTTTTTAAGAAAAAAAATACGTTTACGAAGGTTATACAGTAAACAAAGTGTAATTTAATCGACATTCCTTTCCCCTATCATCAAATCCCTTTAACGAGGTTTTATTTCAACTAAAATCAACCATTTTACCATCCGACTCGAACATTTTTTTCCAAGTATTTTATCGGAGGCCATTTTTTTACTTAATTTTCCTTTAATGACTAGTTTCAACGCAAATGTGCAAGTGTGATATAACTCTTTAAAGAATTTAATGAGGAAGAACATGCGACAGAAAAAACACTATTTACTTTTTTAAATTGGAAGAATTATGACCGAGTTGATTATATTTTATTGAAATAATAGGGGTATTAAAACTGTTTAAAAGGTGATTTATTTAATTTGATAAACAAAAATTGAATCAAACGTTTATTCAGAAATCATTCATTTCATTCCGTTTCCATTTTTATTCGAACAAGAAAAAAATGCGTATCCCCACCATCGATGTACGTGTGTAAGACTATTTTACACCAGTACAACCCACTCAAACCCTTTTTCTTCAATTTAAAGGTTGAAAGTTTCCATCCTGAACTCGCGTTAACTCTTCATCACTCGATTTGCGTTTCCTTCATCCATTCTTTCGCTGTGGATATCTTTCTACATACCTTTATGGTGGATTTGTGTCTGACATCTGACAGTTTTCTCTTGGAAGCATTAGGACCTAACCTAACCTCTACTGGTCCATGGAACCCTCGATATTTCTTATTAGTCGACTGATCGTTTGTGGGACTGTTGAAGATGAATCCTAAATATGGAATATTGTCAAAATTTGCCTTTTGTTTGTTTTTGTCTTCAATTTCATCACTAGTTTTTCACACACAGATAATTGAAAAATTGAAAAAGGTGAAACTAAAGTGCGAGTGTCGTTTCACCAGCAAAAACATCCGTTATTGCAATGACTAAAATTAATTAATCAAAGTTTGATTTGGTACCTCATGCACCCCATTCGCCAGATTTAGCACCCTCGGATTGTTTTCCGTTTCCACACTTGAAAAAATGAGAAGCTTGACGCTGGGAAAACTGTTTGGAGCTAAAAGGACATTACGTTATAGAAAACAAATATATTTTTGTATTTTCTTCATTGACACAGGTACTTTTGGCACTATCCACGTAATTTTTAACTTATTTGCCTTCCCATGGATAGTCGATCAAATAAAACAACAACTCAGATATATAAAAGTTGAATTTTTTTGGTAAAGGGGACGACACATGACAATAAAGACATTTGACATTTGACACATACTGACTAGACAAATTACATTGTAAACAGTCACTAACAAGTTCATTAATACATAATATCGATGCCTTTTTTTAGAAGTAGGCGTCGTACTTTCTGTTAATTGACACATTTTTTTACAAAGTCGGTTTAAATATAAAAATAAATCATAGACATTCATTCAGTCAGGAATTCTTGTACCGATAAAAAGTTATTGACAAATGACAGCTGTCTACATCGTAAAAACGTGTCAAATTGTGATTAATACCGTGAAATATCGATGTGGGTAGTTTTCTGTGGCCAACTCTATATGTATATATAAAATATGTATAACAATCAAAGCAAACACCCTTCAGCAAATCGAAAACGCGTCGTTTACATTTAACTATTAATCGAGTATTGTTAAAATTTGAACAAATTCGTTATATGCACATTCAATAATCGATATACTGAAATTATCAGACGAAGTTCATACTGTTTACATTAACACTACAACAAAACTCGCAATTACACTGTCTGACGCGCGTTTCGACGAGACTGAAGACTGTTTACACCTCCACTACACCAAAATTCGCAATTATACTGTCCGAAACGCGATTCGACGAGACTGAAGACAGTTCACACCTCCACTACACCAAAATTCGCAATTATACTGCCCGAAACGCGTTTCGACGAGACTAAAGACTGTTTACACCACCACTACACCAAAACTCGCAATTACACTGTCCGACGCGCGTTTCGACGAGACTAAAGACTGTTTACACCACCACTACACCAAAACTCGCAATTATACTGTCTGACGTGCGTTTCGACGAGACTGAAGACAGTTCACACCTCCACTACACCAAAATTCGCAATTATACTGTCCGAAACGCGTTTCGACGAGACTAAAGACTGTTTACACCACCACTACACCAAAACTCGCAATTACACTGTCCGACGCGCGTTTCGACAAGACTGGAGACTGTTTACACCACAACTACACCAAAACTCACAATTACACTGTCCGACGCGCGTTTCGACGAGACTAAAGACTGTTTACACCACCACTACACCAAAACTCGCAATTACACTGTCCGACGCGCGTTTCGACAAGACTGGAGACTGTTTACACCACAACTACACCAAAACTCGCAATTATACTGTCTGACGCGCGTTTCGACGTGACTAAAGACTGTTTACACCACCACTACACCAAAACTCGCAATTACACTGTCCGACGCGCATTTCGACAAGACTGGAGACTGTTTACACCACAACTACACCAAAACTCACAATTACACTATCCGACGCGCGTTTCGACGAGACTAAAGACTGTTTACACCACCACTACACCAAAACTCGCAATTATACTGTTTGATGCGCGTTTCGATAACCAAATTATCGTCTTCAGAGACTTTGAAGACATTGTACATCAAAATCACTATTATTGTTAAATATTTTTAGAATATTTTTCAACATTAAAACGTAAGCGTGGTTATTTCAAGTTATTTTCACCTTTTCTCGTAGCAATCGTTTTTTTCTTTTTTTTTTTATTTGACAGTATTATAAATGGTTACCTACTTTATCAACTTGGAATCTGAACAAACGAAATCGGACACCAGAGAATATAGAATAATGATCTATTATCGAGGGGCTTTGTGGGACGGCAGAAAAGCATAAAGTCATTTCAAAATTCACTCCATTGCTTCCTCAAAAGTATCAAGATCTCGGGGTTTTTTTTTAACTCCAAATTTAAATCTAATTAACTTTAAAACAATCGGAAGTGGTTGGTTTTTAGTTAAAACTGAATTTTTGGTAAAGGGATCGGGATAAATCTCGAAAAATCGGCGACGCTCATAAGTCTGACAACGCTGTCGAGAAAGATTAAAACGTGGCATGTTTCAGTTTTGAATAACACATAAAACTTCACGTTTCAAGAAAAAGTTCTTTTAATTTCGTAGTATCTACGTACATAAAACAATTTTCGTACCCGTGTTCAACAAATCGTTCAACAGTTTAGAAGACGTACCGGAAATTCCTAAAAACGGGCTCTGTTGCCGACGCGCCGCGTTCCGAACGACCGATATCTGTAACAACTAACGAAAATATGGCAGCCGAATCAATTTAACTTACCTAGTACCTTAATGTTCATTGTTTAGTCTTCTTAATGATATAAAATAGTAGTTTTCAAAGATTTTTAAGGGTTGATACTTCAAAATATAGATAGATATATATAGATTAAGAAGTAAATTGATCAATTAAGTTTCAATAAACTGTAAAAACTATTAAATTTATTCGAGGCAAAACATTTTGAACCAAGAAAACGATTTAGACAAAAAAGGGTAGTTTTTAAAGATTTTTAAGGGTTGATACTCCAAAATATATGAATTTTCTATTATACAATATGATAAGATATTTATGCTGTATAAACGAAAAACATTTGAATTGAAAAAATGTAGGAAAAACTATAATATTGGTATTTTTCGATAAGGGATGGTTTTGACCCCTTAAAAACAATTTGAACACCTTGCGAACACGTAGATCTTAATATGGAGGGTTAGATGAACTTGATTATAAATTTTCAGTCAAATCGGAGCTGCATTAAAGAATTCGGAGGTTTGACAACATTTTGAAATTGAATGGCCCGCACTATTTTAAACTTAGGCGTGAATTCATTCAGGTTTCAAAAGTTTTCTTTCTGTTTCTTTTATTTTTTATCACATATTAAAATTATCCCATATCAAATCAATTATTTAAAACTAATTGGAATGTATTGAGTAGCAAAGATTAGTCTCCACAGGGTATAACTGCAATATTACAATTAACGATTCGTCAGAGACGTTGCGAATCCGGCAAAAGCCTCGACTTTCCAATTGGCTAAGAGCTACCACGGCTTTGATCCTTTGAAGTTTGAACCAAACAAACGCGAGGCATCCCCATAACGTTATATATGTCTACATAAATGTATTCATTCACTATGTCAATCGGACATGTCGATTTTCTAAAAGGCTTTACTACTCGTGCGGTTTTGAAATAGATACAAAAAAAACTGAGACACATTTTAGAACTAATCAGAGCCGATTTCAAGGTGTAGATTGTCCTATTTAGAACGTTTCATATTCTCACTACTAATAGATGAAGAACTATTTGAATTATTCGAGAAAGAAACAGATGCAAGACGAAAGCTGTCAGTAATAAAATCCTTGGAGCTGAAGCCTGGAAAATGGATAAACTTTCAAGAAGAGTCTTCACATTGCAATGAAAATGAGTGTCAAAAAACACTAAAAAGAAAGACACGTTCAAAGAATAGGTTAACAAGCTTTTCCGAATAGAAAACATCGCGAGAATCGGGAAAGAACGTGCTGGGTTTCCAGAACGTGGGCAGCGGTTTCAGAAGGTACAATAAAAAAATCATTCAAGCGTTCATTTCACTCAGATGGATCAGACAATGATTAACTTCAACATGATGGTGCTTGGGCTTATATTCACCGGAAGAACTTGGGTTCGAACTTGTGACATTCGAAGCTGGTTGATCGGGTTAAAGCTGTTGGTTTAATCCACGTCGAAAGTCAAGGAAAAACATTGTTGACGATTTGATTCCAATTTTTTTTACCACGATGAATGATCGAGGTCGAATCACATCAATTCGTTAATATTCCGTTGAACTGGCGTCTACTTTTGTCAGATCTTGTCCATGAACAATGCATTGATGTATTTTCATGTCTATAGAGATCGAATCATGTCAATTTGTGAATATTCAGTTGAACTGGCGTCTACTTTTGTCAGATTTGGTCTATGATTGAGGTCGATTGTCATTTTATGTTGGTAACCATCTCGAATAGCACTCGTACGACAACACGTTCTAAGTTCGTGATTATTTAGGTGAACTGGCGACTACTTTTGTCAGATCTTGTCCATTAACAATGCATTGATGTATTTTCATGTCTATAGAGATCGAATCATGTCAATTTGTGAATATTCAGTTGAACTGGCGTCTACTTTTGTCAGATTTGGTCTATGATTGAGGTCGATTGTCATTTTATGTTGGTAACCATCTCGAATAGCACTCGTACGACAACACGTTCTAAGTTCGTCATTATTTAGGTGAACTGGCGACTACTTTTGTCAGATCTTGTCCATTAACAATGCATTGATGTATTTTCATGTCTATAGAGATCGAATCATGTCAATTTGTGAATATTCAGTTGAACTGGCGTCTACTTTTGTCAGATTTGGTCTATGATTGAGGTCGATTGTCATTTTATGTTGGTAACCATCTCGAATAGCACTTGTACGACAACACGTTCTAAGTTCGTGATTATTTAGGTGAACTGGCGACTACTTTTGTCAGATCTTGTCCATTAACAATGCATTGATGTATTTTCATGTCTATAGAGATCGAATCATGTCAATTTGTGAATATTCAGTTGAACTGGCGTCTACTTTTGTCAGATTTGGTCTATGATTGAGGTCGATTGTCATTTTATGTTGGTAACCATCTCGAATAGCACTCGTACGACAACAAGTTCTAAGTTCGTGATTATTTAGGTGAACTGGCGACTACTTTTGTCAGATCTTGTCCATTAACAATGCATTGATGTATTTTCATGTCTATAGAGGCCGAATCATGTCAATTTGTGAATATTCAGTTGAACTGGCGTCTACTTTTGTCAGATTTTGTCTATGAATAATCCGATTGAGGTCGATTGTCATTTTATGTTGGTAACCAACTCGAATAGCACGACAACAAGTTCTGAGTACGTTCACCATTAAAAAAGTCAAACTTCGAAGATGTTTAGAGTCGTTTTTTTGATATGAAGATGGGGAGTTAATTTTTCGAAACAAGATATTTTTGTGTGTGTGTGTGTACTTTAGTATTTAAGTATTATTTCATGCGGTGAGAATGGGATTGAACATAAATAATTGAGAGCCTAGTGGGGTAGAAATAAAGAGCAAACAGAAAGTTGGTTATTTGATTAATCGCACTCCCAGCAAACACGATAAAGCGAATGAGTCGGGTTAGTGACTGAAGAGAATATGACGATAAATCGTTAACGAACCAATCACGGCGTCTATTTATGTAGAATAAACTATATTTACGTTGTTACCATAATCATTATACCTTTGGATTCGCGTGCCTGACTGCCACTTCTATCGATTTTCCTCCGTTACGTGTCAATTCGAAAAGGGTACTGCTGCTACACGATTTTATCCAAATTATATTAGGGTTGTGCCGTTCTAGGTATTGCTGATGGATTTTTTTATAACGGACGCGTGTACTTCAATTTCGACCATGCTGAAATTATTCCTTACCGTACAAATTAAATCGCGATACGAATTTTACTTCTTAGATCTTTTTTTATAATTTTTTTTTGTCTTGATTCTAGGACTATTTTGATGCAAATAATTCAAGCTACAACTTGTTTTAGTCTACAGGGAATTTTGAGCATTAATCTTAAATTAAATTGTGCGTTTTTGATTTTATAGATTCTCACAGATTTTGGGATACTGAATAAGTCTTGTAGCTCTTAACAAAATTACGAATTTTTCGAAATTTTGGTACCTGAAACTCAAAAAACTGCTGTAACAAAGAATGTAGTACGAAATTCTCTACAGAAAAGTGTCTCAGATATTTGTTCCTAACCTCAAAATTTCCACCTTAAAAATATTTTGGAACGCGAATAACTCGAAAACTACGAAGAATTCGAAAAAAAGTAAAGGAATAAAAAATGTGCAGCATAAAATTCTCTACAGATTGGATTGGAGCGTTTTTTCCTAACCAGAAAATTTGAACTCGTAGAAACAAAATTGAATCCTGTGAGGCAATTTTTCAGAAAAAACTAGAGAAAGTTTTTTTATGCCAAATTTTTTCGTTACAACATTTGTAAAAGCTATTTTTGTTTTTGTTTATGTAACAAAAAAACTCATAGAAGCCATTTTTGTCCGAATTTAATTCGGACAAACCATTTACGATGAAATTCCACTCAAAAAATTGCTTTCCTTTCAAATTAAACTTGGAAAAAGCAATTTTTGTAATTGGAAAATTGATTTCTGGAATGAAACTGATCTTATGAAAACCAGTTTTCATAAAATTAACCTCTAAAAATTCATTTTTGGGAATATACACTTAAAAAAACCATTTACGATGGAATTCCACTCAAAAAATTGCTTTCCTTTCAAATTAAACTCAAGAAAAGCATTTTTTGTATTAGGAAAATTGATTTCTGGTATAAAACTGATCTTATGAAAGCCAGTTTTCATAAAGTTAACCTCCAAAAATTCATTTTTGGGAATATGAACTTGAAAAAACCATTTTTGTCTTAATCCAATTTGGAAAAACCATTTACGATGAAATTCCACTCAAAAATTGCTTTCCTTTAAAATTAAACTTGGTAAAAGCAATTTTTGTAATTGGAAAATTGATTTCTGGAATGAAACTGATCTTATGAAAGCCAGTTTTCATAAAATTAACCTCCAAAAATTCATTTTTGGGAATATACACTTAAAAAAACCATTTACGATGGAATTCCACTCAAAAAATTGCTTTCCTTACAAATTAAACTTAAGAAAAGCATTTTTTGTATTAGGAAAATTGATTTCTGGTATAAAACTGATCTTATGAAAGCCAGTTTTCATAAAATGAACCTCCAAAAATTCATTTTTGGGAATATGAACTTGAAAAAACCATTTTTGTCTTAATCCAATTTGGAAAAACCATTTACGATGAAATTCCACTCAAAAATTGCTTTCCTTTAAAATTAAACTTAAGAAAAGCATTTTTTGTATTAGGAAAATTGATTTCTGGTATAAAACTGATCTTATGAAAGCCAGTTTTCATAAAATTAACCTCCAAAAATTCATTTTTGGGAATATGAACTTGAAAAAACCATTTTTGTCTTAATCCAATTTGGAAAAACCATTTACGATGAAATTCCACTCAAAAATTGCTTTCCTTTAAAATTAAACTTAAGAAAAGCATTTTTTGTATTAGGAAAATTGATTTCTGGTATAAAACTGATCTTATGAAAGCCAGTTTTCATAAAATTAACCTCCAAAAATTCATTTTTGGGAATATGAACTTGAAAAAACCATTTTTGTCTTAATCCAATTTGGAAAAACCATTTACGATGAAATTCCACTCAAAAAATTGCTTTCCTTTCAAATTAAACTTGGAAAAAGCAATTTTTGTAATTGGAAAATTGATTTCTGGAATGAAACTGATCTTATGAAAACCAGTTTTCATAAAATTAACCTCTAAAAATTCATTTTTGGGAATATACACTTGAAAAAACCATTTACGATGGAATTCCACTCAAAAAATTGTTTTCCTTTCAAATTAAACTTAAGAAAAGCATTTTTTGTATTAGGAAAATTGATTTCTGGTATAAAACTGATCTTATGAAAGCCAGTTTTCATAAAATTAACCTCCAAAAATTCATTTTTGGGAATATGAACTTGAAAAAACCATTTTTGTCTTAATCCAATTTGGAAAAACCATTTACGATGAAATTCCACTCAAAAATTGCTTTCCTTTAAAATTAAACTTAAGAAAAGCATTTTTTGTATTAGGAAAATTGATTTCTGGTATAAAACTGATCTTATGAAAGCCAGTTTTCATAAAATTAACCTCCAAAAATTCATTTTTGGGAATATGAACTTGAAAAAACCATTTTTGTCTTAATCCAATTTGGAAAAACCATTTACGATGAAATTCCACTCAAAAAATTGCTTTCCTTTCAAATTAAACTTGGAAAAAGCAATTTTTGTAATTGGAAAATTGATTTCTAGAATTAAACTGATCTTATGAAAACCAGTTTCCATAAAATTAACCTCCAAAAATTCATTTTTGGGAATATACACTTGAAAAAACCATTTACGATGGAATTCCACTCAAAAAATTGTTTTCCTTTCAAATTAAACTTAAGAAAAGCATTTTTTGTATTAGGAAAATTGATTTCTGGTATAAAACTGATCTTATGAAAGCCAGTTTTCATAAAATTAACCTCCAAAAATTCATTTTTGGGAATATGAACTTGAAAAAACCATTTTTGTCTTAATCCAATTTGGAAAAACCATTTACGATGAAATTCCACTCAAAAATTGCTTTCCTTTAAAATTAAACTTAAGAAAAGCATTTTTTGTATTAGGAAAATTGATTTCTGGTATAAAACTGATCTTATGAAAGCCAGTTTTCATAAAATTAACCTCCAAAAATTCATTTTTGGGAATATGAACTTGAAAAAACCATTTTTGTCTTAATCCAATTTGGAAAAACCATTTACGATGAAATTCCACTCAAAAATTGCTTTCCTTTAAAATTAAACTTAAGAAAAGCATTTTTTGTATTAGGAAAATTGATTTCTGGTATAAAACTGATCTTATGAAAGCCAGTTTTCATAAAATTAACCTCCAAAAATTCATTTTTGGGAATATGAACTTGAAAAAACCATTTTTGTCTTAATCCAATTTGGAAAAACCATTTACGATGAAATTCCACTCAAAAAATTGCTTTCCTTTCAAATTAAACTTGGAAAAAGCAATTTTTGTAATTGGAAAATTGATTTCTAGAATTAAACTGATCTTATGAAAACCAGTTTCCATAAAATTAACCTCCAAAAATTCATTTTTGGGAATATACACTTGAAAAAACCATTTACGATGGAATTCCACTCAAAAAATTGTTTTCCTTTCAAATTAAACTTAAGAAAAGCATTTTTTGTATTAGGAAAATTGATTTCTGGTATAAAACTGATCTTATGAAAGCCAGTTTTCATAAAATTAACCTCCAAAAATTCATTTTTGGGAATATGAACTTGAAAAAACCATTTTTGTCTTAATCCAATTTGGAAAAACCATTTACGATGAAATTCCACTCAAAAAATTGCTTTCCTTTCAAATTAAACTTGTGAAAAGCAATTTTTATAATTGGAAAATTGATTTCTGGTATAAAACTGATCTAATGAAAGCCAGTTTTCATTAGATTAATCTCCAAAAATTCATTTTTGTGAATATGGACTTGAAAAAACCATTTTTGTCCTAATCCAATTTGGAAAAACCATTTACGATGAAATTCCACTCAAAAAATTGCTTTCCTTTCAAATTAAACTTAAGAAAAGCATTTTTTGTATTAGGAAAATTGATTTCTGGTATAAAACTGATCTTATGAAAGCCAGTTTTCATAAAATGAACCTCCAAAAATTCATTTTTGGGAATATGAACTTGAAAAAACCATTTTTGTCTTAATCCAATTTGGAAAAACCATTTACGATGAAATTCCACTCAAAAATTGCTTTCCTTTAAAATTAAACTTAAGAAAAGCATTTTTTGTATTAGGAAAATTGATTTCTGGTATAAAACTGATCTTATGAAAGCCAGTTTTCATAAAATTAACCTCCAAAAATTCATTTTTGGGAATATGAACTTGAAAAAACCATTTTTGTCTTAATCCAATTTGGAAAAACCATTTACGATGAAATTCCACTCAAAAATTGCTTTCCTTTAAAATTAAACTTAAGAAAAGCATTTTTTGTATTAGGAAAATTGATTTCTGGTATAAAACTGATCTTATGAAAGCCAGTTTTCATAAAATTAACCTCCAAAAATTCATTTTTGGGAATATGAACTTGAAAAAACCATTTTTGTCTTAATCCAATTTGGAAAAACCATTTACGATGAAATTCCACTCAAAAAATTGCTTTCCTTTCAAATTAAACTTGGAAAAAGCAATTTTTGTAATTGGAAAATTGATTTCTGGAATGAAACTGATCTTATGAAAACCAGTTTTCATAAAATTAACCTCTAAAAATTCATTTTTGGGAATATACACTTAAAAAAACCATTTACGATGGAATTCCACTCAAAAAATTGCTTTCCTTTCAAATTAAACTCAAGAAAAGCATTTTTTGTATTAGGAAAATTGATTTCTGGTATAAAACTGATCTTATGAAAGCCAGTTTTCATAAAATTAACCTCCAAAAATTCATTTTTGGGAATATGAACTTGAAAAAACCATTTTTGTCTTAATCCAATTTGGAAAAACCATTTACGATGAAATTCCACTCAAAAATTGCTTTCCTTTAAAATTAAACTTGGTAAAAGCAATTTTTGTAATTGGAAAATTGATTTCTGGAATGAAACTGATCTTATGAAAACCAGTTTTCATAAAATTAACCTCTAAAAATTCATTTTTGGGAATATACACTTGAAAAAACCATTTACGATGGAATTCCACTCAAAAAATTGTTTTCCTTTCAAATTAAACTTAAGAAAAGCATTTTTTGTATTAGGAAAATTGATTTCTGGTATAAAACTGATCTTATGAAAGCCAGTTTTCATAAAATTAACCTCCAAAAATTCATTTTTGGGAATATGAACTTGAAAAAACCATTTTTGTCTTAATCCAATTTGGAAAAACCATTTACGATGAAATTCCACTCAAAAATTGCTTTCCTTTAAAATTAAACTTAAGAAAAGCATTTTTTGTATTAGGAAAATTGATTTCTGGTATAAAACTGATCTTATGAAAGCCAGTTTTCATAAAATTAACCTCCAAAAATTCATTTTTGGGAATATGAACTTGAAAAAACCATTTTTGTCTTAATCCAATTTGGAAAAACCATTTACGATGAAATTCCACTCAAAAATTGCTTTCCTTTAAAATTAAACTTAAGAAAAGCATTTTTTGTATTAGGAAAATTGATTTCTGGTATAAAACTGATCTTATGAAAGCCAGTTTTCATAAAATTAACCTCCAAAAATTCATTTTTGGGAATATGAACTTGAAAAAACCATTTTTGTCTTAATCCAATTTGGAAAAACCATTTACGATGAAATTCCACTCAAAAATTGCTTTCCTTTAAAATTAAACTTAAGAAAAGCATTTTTTGTATTAGGAAAATTGATTTCTGGTATAAAACTGATCTTATGAAAGCCAGTTTTCATAAAATTAACCTCCAAAAATTCATTTTTGGGAATATGAACTTGAAAAAACCATTTTTGTCTTAATCCAATTTGGAAAAACCATTTACGATGAAATTCCACTCAAAAAATTGCTTTCCTTTCAAATTAAACTTGGAAAAAGCAATTTTTGTAATTGGAAAATTGATTTCTGGAATGAAACTGATCTTATGAAAACCAGTTTTCATAAAATTAACCTCTAAAAATTCATTTTTGGGAATATACACTTAAAAAAACCATTTACGATGGAATTCCACTCAAAAAATTGCTTTCCTTTCAAATTAAACTCAAGAAAAGCATTTTTTGTATTAGGAAAATTGATTTCTGGTATAAAACTGATCTTATGAAAGCCAGTTTTCATAAAATTAACCTCCAAAAATTCATTTTTGGGAATATGAACTTGAAAAAACCATTTTTGTCTTAATCCAATTTGGAAAAACCATTTACGATGAAATTCCACTCAAAAATTGCTTTCCTTTAAAATTAAACTTGGTAAAAGCAATTTTTGTAATTGGAAAATTGATTTCTGGAATGAAACTGATCTTATGAAAACCAGTTTTCATAAAATGAACCTCTAAAAATTAATTTTTGGGAATATACACTTAAAAAAACCATTTACGATGGAATTCCACTCAAAAAATTGCTTTCCTTACAAATTAAACTTAAGAAAAGCATTTTTTGTATTAGGAAAATTGATTTCTGGTATAAAACTGATCTTATGAAAGCCAGTTTTCATAAAATTAACCTCCAAAAATTTATTTTTGGGAATATAAACCATTTCAATTCATAAGTTGCTTGCTGATTCAACAAAATATATCAAAATAATGAACAATTAGTAAAAAGAAAATCAGTATTGCTTGTTCAAAAAAAAAATGCCAATGCATTAGAGAAACTGAACTATAGAATGGTCAACAGGATCTTCCGATCTGACACCATGAGATTTTTTTGAGGATATGTCAAAACTAAGCCTCTCAACTTGGATGTCTTAGAATCTGGGCCTTGTAGTGGATTAGAAACTGTTGCGAGATAAAAAGTTTTTGGTCGTAAAAGAAACTCCAAGTTTTTGTGAAGCTACCTTGGCTAAATCTGTCACGTGACTATGCCAGGACATATAATTTCCAACCTCGATACTTGATGGTGATATTTTTATGTCCAGATAGGACAAACTCTTGAGGTGCAATGCCAGCCTTCTTTATTATGACATTGTACATGAATTAAGTCAAGAATTTTCTAAAGAATTCAATTAGGACGGTTGCAGGTGAAATAGGAAAGTCCTGCATTTAAAAATACAAATTAACGTGGTGCCCCAACATTATTTTATTTGCTGTGAAAACGAGTGCAAATTTTGAGACATCCTATAACACAAAACCACCACTAAATAATATACTTTTTAAAGCGACAACGTAACTTTCATAAAACGCAGCATATTTTCAAAATTACTCACAAATATATCTGCAACAGATGTGGCAGAAAAATTAAAACAAAAAAAAACACGTTCGATTATATTTTCCACCAAACACGAAAGATAAAACATCCATTTTGGTACTGATATTCACACAATAAAACCAAATATTCATTGAAACATTCAATGAACAATATGTTTCGGGAAAATACCTGCCAATTTATAGTTTCCATGACAAATTTTAGTAGAAACTCGTAAACATACGAGGAAAATATCCACCAACTAAATTTTCATATTGCTCTAAATACATCGCAGATATTTGATATTCACTTTGCATTCCATTTATCTCTTTCTCTCACGATTTGCATTTTGAATTAACTGTTAATATAGTGAAAACCGAAAAAGTTTCGCTTTGTTCCAGCCATTGAATTTGGCGCAGTCTATAGGATTGTTCGGGAAATAAATATTTATATTTCAACTATAGCACCCTAGCTAGAGTGTTTTTAAATCAATGCTTTCAATTTAGCTTAATTAGGCAACAAATTAGAATACTTTTTCCGGTGGAAAGATTTTCATGATAACGATGAATAACAATGTGTTAGCAAGATATATAGCGACAGACATGTCATGTATAGATCCAGATAACAATATAATTTATAGTGGCTGTTCCAAAGGGAAAACTCACACAACTACCGAAATCAATAAATACATTCTCTTGGGCTAGCGCTAAATCATCGCGGAAACTTTCGCTCTTTCGGAAATATCGGATTAAAAACTACCTGCCGGGGAACTTCTTCGAAAAGTTTGTTTGGTATATCAGGTAGTTGTGTATGCGAGCTTTTTGTTCACCGTCTGGGGATATTTACAATTTATAAAAATAAAAAAATATCTAAACGTTATATCCACAGATATGATCGTTCGGCGACGGTTCCAAAAATTAAATTTTCATCCAAAGGTCAATGATCAAAACCGATTTCGTTCTTTCGATCGAAGATGTCTGTTAACTTGATCGAATATTATTTTCCTCCCCTTTTCCAATGTCGGGACGTCTAAATAATTTGCTTATTCTCATTTTTTTTAGTATTAATTGGCAATTAATTTATGAGAAACGAATAAACGACGATCAAAGTGAAAGAAATCGAGTTAAACCGACAGAAACTTTCAATTTATATTGTTTACACAACACCACGTTTTATTTAGTGTAATTTGCTAAATATAGCTACAATTATATACATTATAATATATAATAATACTTTGGAAAATCTACAAATATGCGACAGCTGCTCACAAGCAACTTCTAATAATATTCAGCAATATATTGTGGCCTTATTTAGAAATATTTGGTAATACGTAGTCTTATCTGCATCTATCTAGCAATATTTGTTAATACAAAACGATATGTAGCCCTTTATAGCAATATTTAACGATAAATAGCGATGTCTGTCAACGTATTGCAACATTTTGCTATTTATATAGCTATTTATATTGATAGAGCAGCAATAAATAGCAATATGTAGCTATGTATATCTAATCTACCAACTTCTAGAGAAATTTACCTTTAGTTAGCAATTCTTGGCAATATCTTGCGATATTTAGCAATATGTGGCAACCTTTATTATTAGTGTAGCAATTCTCATCAATTTCTAGCTATGTCTAGCAATATATGATTCTATCTAGCGATATTTAGCGATATTTGGCGATAAAAAGCGATGTCTGTCAACGTACTGCAACATTTTGCTATTTATATAGCTATTTATATTGATAGAGCAGCAATAAATAGCAATATGTAGCTATGTATATCTAATCTACCAACTTCTAGAGAAATTTACCTTTAGTTAGCAATTCTTGGCAATATCTTGCGATATTTAGCAATATGTGGCAACCTTTATTATTAGTGTAGCAATTCTCATCAATTTCTAGCTATGTCTAGCAATATATGATTCTATCTAGCGATATTTAGCGATATTTGGCGATAAAAAGCGATGTCTGTCAACGTACTGCAACATTTTGCTATTTATATAGCTATTTATATTGATAGAGCAGCAATAAATAGCAATATGTAGCTATGTATATCTAATCTATCAACTTCTAGAGAAATTTACCTTTAGTTAGCAATTCTTGGCAATATCTAGCGATATTTAGCGATATTTGGCGATAAAAAGCGATGTCTGTCAACGTACTGCAACATTTTGCTATTTATATAGCTATTTATATTGATAGAGCAGCAATAAATAGCAATATGTAGCTATGTATATCTAATCTACCAACTTCTAGAGAAATTTACCTTTAGTTAGCAATTCTTGGCAATATCTTGCGATATTTAGCAATATGTGGCAACCTTTATTATTAGTGTAGCAATTCTCATCAATTTCTAGCTATGTCTAGCAATATATGATTCTATCTAGCGATATTTAGCGATATTTGGCGATAAAAAGCGATGTCTGTCAACGTACTGCAACATTTTGCTATTTATATAGCTATTTATATTGATAGAGCAGCAATAAATAGCAATATGTAGCTATGTATATCTAATCTACCAACTTCTAGAGAAATTTACCTTTAGTTAGCAATTCTTGGCAATATCTAGCGATATTTAGCGATATTTGGCGATAAAAAGCGATGTCTGTCAACGTACTGCAACATTTTGCTATTTATATAGCTATTTATATTGATAGAGCAGCAATAAATAGTAATATGTAGCTATGTATATCTAATCTATCAACTTCTAGAGAAATTTACCTTTAGTTAGCAATTCTTGGCAATATCTAGCGATATTTAGCAATATGTGGCAACCTTTATTATTAGTGTAGCAATTCTCATCAATTTCTAGCTATGTCTAGCAATATATGATTCTATCTAGCGATATTTAGCGATATTTGGCGATAAATAGCGATGTCTGTCAACGTATTGCAACATTTTGCTATTTATATAGCCATTTATATTATTAGAGCAGCAATACATAGCGACATGTAGCCATATATATCTAATCTACCAACTTCTAGAGAAATTTACCTTTAGTTAGCAATTCTTGGCAATATCTAGCGATATTTAGCAATATGTGGCAACCTTTATTATTAGTGTAGCAATTCTCATCAATTTCTAGCTATGTCTAGCAATATATGATTCTATCTAGCGATATATAGAGATATCTACTTCGTTTTAGCTATACTTGGTAATATACAGCAATAACAGCGGTATTTATAGCAGTATATAGCGATATGTAACCCTATTTAGCAATGTTTGACAATACTTAGCGATATTAGACGACGTATATCGATATTTAACCTCATATATAGCAATCCTCGTATTATTAGAGCAGCAATACGCAGTAATATGTATATATCCTACCTCATATAGCAATATCTAGCGATATTCATCTTTATTTAGCAATTTATAGCGATATATAGCGATAAAATAACAGTACTCGTCGATTTATAGCTACGCCTAGCAATATCTAGCTATATTTTGTGATATCTAGCAATATATATGGCAATTTATATTATAGCTACTACAGTTAGCAATATATAGCACTAATATGGTATTGATTGTAGCACAATAGCATGTTTTAGTTAGTAGTACATGTCCAAAACCTTCGAGATTATGCTAGATCTAATCTATTATTACAAAACAATTAATTGTTTCAAGTTTTAAAAATGAAATTCTCATTTAAACCCTCTCGTTTAGTAAATAACTACACATTCCATAAATACATTCATTGTACATTCGAGTGTAAGCTGAAACGTTTGTTGATAATTTTCTAACTCTCTCATATTCGGCATTCTTCAACGAATGAATCGGGATAATCATTCAATCAGATACCCGATTCCGCTTTAACAACTCACACGCTTAATGAATGCTTTTGTAACAAAATATTTAAATCCAAAAGAATGAATTTAACGTCGCGATCTAATGAATAGAACGTTATTTTCATCAAAGTATATGATTGTATCTCTACTAGGTGTCGCTAATCTTTTAAGCCAAAATTTTGAACGGCCATAATCGTACCAATATTTTATTCATAAAAAAATTATCTATTTGTATGGTTTGTCGCAACAAATTAGATGATTACTTAAGTATTTTGGCCGAAATTGTTTAGACACGAAGCGCTTCTTGGTGTATTATACAGTAAAGTTTAGAATTTACTCTGAAGAATCGTCCTTGAACCTTCATTTTGTTTCTTGTCTTACTTCTGGATCCTTCAGTTGCTATTGAAACGATTTTTGCACGGAATTTGTTATACCTTCCCTTCTATTTTGTTCCTAGAGTGCTAACAATCATAGAAATTCATCTGCTGGACCTTAAGAAGACATATATCTGACAAAAAAAGCACTTGGTACAGTATCTTCTGTATGGGAAAGACGTTATTAACAATTTTGATCACCAAATTCATCATCTCAACTATTTTGGCCGAAATTATTTGGGCACGAAGCGCTTCTTGGTGTATTATACAGTGAAAGTTTAGAATTTACTCTGAAGAATCGTCGTTGAACCTTTATTTTGTTTCCTGTCTTACTTCTGGATCCTCCAGTTGCTATTGAAAAGATTTTTGCACGGAATTTGTTAAATATTTCCTTCTATTTTGTCCGGAGAGCGTTAACACTCTTAGAAATTAATCTTTTGGACCTTAAGAAGACATTTATCTGATAAAAAAAGCACTTGGTACAGTATCTTTAGTATGGGAAAGACGTTATTAACAATTTTGATCACCAAATTCATCATCTCAACTATTTTGGCCAGAAATGTTTAGACACGAAGCGCTTCTTGGTGTATTATACAGTGAAACTTTAGAATTTACTCTGAAGAATCGTCGTTGAACCTTTATTTTGTTTCTTGTCTTACTTCTGGATCCTTCAGTTGCTATTCAAACGATTTTTGCACGGAATTTGTTATACCTTGCCTTCTATTTTGTCCCGAGAGCGTTAACACTCATAAAAATTCATCTTTTGGTCCTTAAGAAGACATATATCTGACAAAAAAACCACTTGGTACAGTATCTTTTGTATGGGAAAGACGTTATCAACAATTTTGATCACCAAATTCATCATCTCAACTATTTTGGCCGAAATTATTTGGGCACGAAGCGCTTCTTGGTGTATTATACAGTGAAAGTTTAGAATTTACTCTGAAAAATCGTCGTTGAACCTTTATTTTGTTTCTTGTCTTACTTCTGGATCCTTCAGTTGCTATTCAAACGATTTTTGCACGGAATTTGTTGAATATTTCCTTCTATTTTGTCCCTAGAGCGTTAACACTCATAAAAATTCATCTTTTTGACCTTAAGAAGACATATATCTGACAAAAAAAGCACTTGGTACAGTATCTTTTGTATGGGAAAGACGTTATCAACAATTTTGATCACCAAATTCATCATCTCAACTATTTTGGCCGGAAATGTTTAGACACGAAGCGCTTCTTGGTGTATTATACAGTGAAACTTTAGAATTTACTCTGAAGAATCGTCGTTGAACCTTTATTTTGTTTCTTGTCTTACTTCTGGATCCTTCAGTTGCTATTCAAACGATTTTTGCACGGAATTTGTTATACCTTGCCTTCTATTTTGTCCCGAGAGCGTTAACACTCATAAAAATTCATCTTTTGGTCCTTAAGAAGACATATATCTGACAAAAAAACCACTTGGTACAGTATCTTTTGTATGGGAAAGACGTTATCAACAATTTTGATCACCAAATTCATCATCTCAACTATTTTGGCCGAAATTATTTGGGCACGAAGCGCTTCTTGGTGTATTATACAGTGAAAGTTTAGAATTTACTCTGAAAAATCGTCGTTGAACCTTTATTTTGTTTCCTGTCTTACTTCTGGATCCTCCAGTTGCTATTGAAAAGATTTTTGCATGGAATTTATTAAATATTTCCTTCTATTTTGTCCCTAGAGCGTTAACACTCATAAAAATTCATCTTTTGGACCTTAAGAAGACATTTATCTGACAAAAAAAGAAACTGGTACAGTATCTTTTGTATGGGAAAGACGTTATTAACAATTTTGATCATCAAATTCATCATCTCAACTATTTTGGCCGAAAGTGTTTGGGCACGAAGCGCTTCTTGGTGTATTATACAGTAAAGTTTAGAATTTACTCTGAAGAATCGTCCTTGAACCTTCATTTTGTTTCCTGTCTTACTTCTGGATCCTCCAGGTGCTATTGAAACGATTTTTGCACAGAATTTGTTAAATATTTCCTTCTATTTTGTCCCGAGAGCGTTAACACTCATAAAAATTCATCTTTTTGACCTTAAGAAGACATATATCTGACAAAAAAAAAGCACTTGGTACAGTATCTTTTGTATGGGAAAGACGTTATCAACAATTTTGATCACCAAATTCATCATCTCAACTATTTTGGCCGAAATTATTTGGGCACGAAGCGCTTCTTGGTGTATTATACAGTGAAAGTTTAGAATTTACTCTAAAGGATCGTCGTTGAACCTTTATTTTGTTTCCTGTCTTACTCCTGGATCCTCCAGTTGCTATTGAAAAGATTTTTGCACGGAATTTGTTAAATATTTCCTTCTATTTTGTCCCGAGAGCGTTAACACTCATAAAAATTCATCTTTTTGACCTTAAGAAGACATATATCTGACAAAAAAAGCACTTGGTACAGTATCTTTTGTATGGGAAAGACGTTATCAACAATTTTGATCACCAAATTCATCATCTCAACTATTTTGGCCGAAATTATTTGGGCACGAAGCGCTTCTTGGTGTATTATACAGTGAAAGTTTAGAATTTACTCTGAAGGATCGTCGTTGAACCTTTATTTTGTTTCCTGTCTTACTCCTGGATCCTCCAGTTGCTATTGAAAAGATTTTTGCACGGAATTTGTTAAATATTTCCTTCTATTTTGTCCCGAGAGCGTTAACACTCATAAAAATTCATCTTTTTGACCTTAAGAAGACATATATCTGACAAAAAAAGCACTTGGTACAGTATCTTTTGTATGGGAAAGACGTTATCAACAATTTTGATCACCAAATTCATCATCTCAACTATTTTGGCCGAAATTATTTGGGCACGAAGCGCTTCTTGGTGTATTATACAGTGAAAGTTTAGAATTTACTCTGAAGAATCGTCGTTGAACCTTTATTTTGTTTCCTGTCTTACTCCTGGATCCTCCAGTTGCTATTGAAAAGATTTTTGCACGGAATTTGTTAAATATTTCCTTCTATTTTGTCCCTAGAGCGTTAACACTCATAAAAATTCATCTTTTGGACCTTAAGAAGACATTTATCTGACAAAAAAAGAAACTGGTACAGTATCTTTTGTATGGGAAAGACGTTATTAACAATTTTGATCATCAAATTCATCATCTCAACTATTTTGGCCGAAAGTGTTTGGGCACGAAGCGCTTCTTGGTGTATTATACAGTAAAGTTTAGAATTTACTCTGAAGAATCGTCCTTGAACCTTCATTTTGTTTCCTGTCTTACTTCTGGATCCTCCAGGTTCTATTGAAACGATTTTTGCACAGAATTTGTTAAATATTACTCGGGTAGCGAGTACAAGTCGTAATAGATTCGAAACAAATTTCATCGTAGTTTTAAAAAACTTTTTTGTTATACGGAAAATTAAATAATAAAAATCGAAGGGATGTGATGAAACAGTGACATTCACAATACCATTAAGAGCATATCGGGGAAATTATTGTCTAGAGTGACATTATTCACGTCTGAAAGGTCTTTCGTCGATTTAAATGTCACAAGACGACAACGTATATAAAGCCACTAATAATACAGTTGTATATAACTGCCAAAAACATATTGCAGGGTTTGTACTAATAATTTTTCAATATTAAAACTTCATCCTCAATCCAGTTACAATGAAAAAATAGTGGAGATATCCCATTTTCCAATGTAATTAACGTTCTAGATTTTCTAATGCGTGGTGTCCGCCATTTTGTCAAGTTTTAGTCGTAATGGAGCTGTATCCGAAAACCGTATATGGATTAGTATATGCTACGAAACTTTTTTTGGTCCATAGTAGCAAAATTTTCAAGGTTTTTATTCAAGAACGAAGTTCCGATGAGATAGTACCACTTTCCATACATTCAAACAAGTAATTGAAGCTGCTAACGAATCATTTTCGAATGAGATCATTTCAAACGACGTCCTAGAAGCTTCCCTCAATTTGTTTCAAGTACCATAAATCATTTAACGAACAATCAAACTGCATTAATCCAGATCTAACAGGCTCTTAACATATTTAACCAATTACAGAATTTCCAGAAGGTCAAATGGACCGCAGGAAGATTTTTTCGAGTCGTGTCTTTCGGAATACATCAAATCAGACACTTGATTACCTAAAATTTCGAGAATTCTTTGAGATAGCTTCAAAGATGTAATGACTCGAATCAAATAACTTTCGAGGTGGTACAGCTTGTTGTTTGGTCACAAAACCAGGAAATTGTCAGTGTTTTTAGCTAAGGTATTAGCAAGAATTCGTATACGGTGAAGCAAAATTTCGATAGAAAGAAAATGAAAGACAAGTGCTTCAAGGATCAATCAAAGACACATGCTATGTAATTGCTTATAAACTATATTGATTCCATGCAGCATCGAGTGAATTAAAACATTTCTGGTTACACTATACGAGGTCTGGCTATTAACTAACAAGACTACTCACCTAGAGGGCGCCCTAGACGAGGAGGTGGTTAAAAAACGAGTAGTGCGAACGTCTCAAAACACTTTCCATCACTATTATAGCTGGTGCCAAAAAATCTGATTCCTAATCAAAAGCTCTTGCTTCAAGGGGTCTGCTGAGATTTCCTGGAAAAGTTAGAAAAAGATCTGCTTTAAAAGGGACTCGATTTGAGTCGATGGAAGCGGTAAAGCAAAAAACGGCGTATCTCCCAAAGACCTTCACCAAAGAAGACTTCCAGCACCGCTTCCATCAATGGAAAAAACGTATGGAAAGGTTTCGTTTATTATTTTATCAAATTTGATTAATATCACAGGATTAACATCGATAATGTCATCATTGAACAACTAAAATGTATAAAAAAAAGTTACGTGAAGAAAATTCCAGAATATTCTTCAAAATAAAAAGCATTAAGATTAAATTTAATCAAATTATTGTTGACAACTTTTAGAATGAAAATTGTTAGTCCGTTCTTGATATTAATTGTATTAATTGTAATTTTTGGGGTTGGATGTTATTTCAGTTACAAATTTTTAGATATGTGCTTAGTCACATCGATTTTTTTCACGAACTAATCTAGAACCAAGCGGTTCGTGATTTTGAAATTGAAATTCATTCATATATTTGTATCTAAAATAATTTTCTTCAATTACAATTTTATAACCACTGCTCCGAATTAACATAAACTAATAAATTACTGTTTTATTTCTTTGTATTCACTCCGGCTTTTTCGATTTAAGAATTCTTCAAATAGAAAACTATTTATCACAATTTCTGGTGGTATAAAAAAACAATTTATAATCGATTATACGCTTATTTCTGTTTTAGTGAAAAATATTTGTTTTGTATTCGTGTTTGTCTCGTAGTGGTGCTTTTTAATTTTTCATAAAGGAAAATATGGAATCAAAACCTTTGATTTTATATTCCACGAAGTGCTCGATTGAAAAATTATAATTTTCAGGTTCAAATAAATAGTCCGTAGTTCATTTTAATATAATCTATGAATGATTTAGAGAATATCGACAAGTTTTGTCCAGTACAATCTCGTTTGTGAGTCTCGCTTTCGAGACGAGACTCGAGACGATATTTGAAATATTGCGATACATAAAGTCTGCTTTAAATACTTAAACGCTGTACTATAAGTACCAGCCGTAGAAGGCGTTCGAAAATGACAATTTTAGACTCTACCTCGTAGCTATACCGAATATTCTTAGCAAACACCAAGAGAAAGTAGCTAAATCCATCCCTCGATGACAACGCCGACCTGGTGGCCACTCCCGCTAGCTTCGTGTCAACACCAAGTGAAATTTCATAATTTTTGACGCTTAGTTTTTCTTTGACAACCGATTTTTCCGGAAACAGGAAAATTGAGCTACCAAATATTTATTTTTCAAATGCAAAACATGTATACGCATCATAATTTACGATCCTAACGTTTTGGACTACTTGGATTAAGCGTTCAAGTTTTCGGGAAGGACCAAAACAGCCGCAAGTGATGATATCATCGAAATAGTTGATTAAATGATGCTGGAAAATCGAAATATTGAAGTCAGGGATACAGAAGAAGCTGTCACTTCCAAAAGTAAGCGAGCTGTTTTTTCATCAACCTCCGTTGAGTCATAAATAAAAGAAAAGTTTATCTGAAACAATAATTTTATTACCAAAAGATTGGTACACTTTTCGACATAATCACCGAAGACATTTGTCGTATCTGTGGACAAGATTTTCAATACCTTCTTGAAAAAAAGTTGCCTCCAATGAATTCAAGTACTCCTCGACTCTCTTTGGTTCATTTCAGAAAAAAAAGGAAAGCAATCTGTGGTTTTATTAACCACTCTGTCTACCTAGTCATCCGAAACGAAATATTTGCATCCTTGATCCTTTTCCCATACACTCGACTCATTTTCCGATGGATTTCTGCACCACTATGACTTTCAGCCTGTAGAAAACTTCGCAATTCACACTTGGAAGCTTATAGAGCTGTAGCACAACGCCGACTGACGCCTGAATGTCAGCGCTTTCTTCTGCCCGCGTAGCGTCTACACGGAGCAATGGGAGGTTGAAAAAAAACGGCCCTTGTATCTACCATTAACTGTTGAAATGAAAAAGCAGTTAAGACATCGGCATATAAAGTTTTTTTTCAAGACAATCATCTTCAAAAAGTTAAATTATACCAAGTTGTGCTGAGGATCATTGCTCGATAAGTAAATTAATCAGATCTATCCCTCAGCGAGTATTGAACTGAGGGTTGAGAATATAAACAACCCTCGTAATCTTTTTCAGTTTAGTGTGGTAAATGAAATAAGGATGATTTCCCGTATTTTCACTTACAATTTCCATCAGAATGAAGAATAAATTTGGCGAGGGAGTCTAACGAATGTATGTAATTAGTTATTCCCTTTTATTATCAAATATTTACGACTCATTTAAATAGCAGATTTTCCCTCAGTTTCGATTTAAGTACTTCATTAGACACCGGGGTGGAGAGTAGCGAGTTGTTAAGTTATAGCAGTTGTGATTATCGGTAATCTTAATGAATGCCGGGAACAATAGACCGTGGGAGTCGTGTAGAGTGGCCGCAAGAACATAATGGTCCCAAGAGGTGGTGTAAATGAGTAAAGGAGGGCCGCGCATACCGGAACTCTTCACCCGAGTTCCAGTCGGCCACTAAATCATCTATTCCATTCAATGGCGAAATGTCTGTATTGTAGCACGAATTCTGGCCCGTTTTAATCTCTCCATGTATAATATTGAATATTCCATTGTCATCCGCATTATTTATGCATATTGTTTTAATGGCCATTACGTTATGAATTTATTTTATTTATGAAATGCTTCCGTCGAATTTGGTCTATACCCAAACGATCGCGTGATCAATTACCAAAATAAGTGATGAAAAATAACGTTTACCCCCCGTATAAACTTCTTTAAACATATAACAAACGGTCAGTCCACGTGGACTCATCATCTTCACTGTTTACCAATCAAAACATCGAATCGTAAACATAAATCCATTTCTATTGGCCGAAGCCGTGTGTACATAATTTCTTCGAAATATTCCAACCAAAACATCTGCAATAAACAGTGGCGTGGTTTATTGAGATTCATTTAATTCAAAAATTTCTTAAAATAAACAGAAATATTTATTGATATGTGCTAAAATACTGTGCAGCTGATTGACGGCAGAATTATTTGAAACGGTAACAAAAAACAAAAACTTACTGTTATTAAAAGTAAAAATTAGAACTTTTCTCAGACTACCCCCATAGGGTTAATATAGACAAACGTAAAATCAGTCTCCAGACTTGAGTAAAGAGGTTGTAGAAATTCCTAGTAGCAGACCGCCAAGAGTTTTGGAAAAACTGTGTTAAACCCTCTTTACAACCCTTTATAATTCAATCAAATGATGTCTCTAGTTCAGACGATTCTATATACCATTATTATTTATAAACATACGCTTTAAAATCTAGTTTTCCAAAAAAAAAAACGAACGAGATACAAAAAGTGACCAGTTCATGTCTGGTACCCTGTTTAAACCAAACGTCCTCACATTTTACTCGTCTATATACGTTTTATAATTCAATATTCGGTTGTAGCATGTATTTTGGTAAGAAGAAGATGTTATTTCATCAAGACATCATACATCCGTTATTATCATGACCAAAATTATTGAATTAAAGTTTGAATTACTACTTCATCCTCCCTCTTTGCCAGACTTATCCCCTTCTGATTATTTTCCGTTCCTAGATGGACAACATTGTTCGACGATTCTTATTATAAAATCGAACTTATTGAACATCGCTGGGAAAACTGTTTAGAGCTAAAGGGAGATTACGTTGAACCAGATACTTCTGGGATCATCCTCGTAAATTCGTTATAAGAAAAAGGTATTTTCGTTAAAATATAAAATATATTTGAACCACCTGGCCGGATTAATTTATAATTGGTTACATTATAAAGGGTTCTCAATTAATTTGAACGCTTTGTTTTCTCTAACCTTTCTAGTAACTTTTAATTAACGCTAAAAAAGTTTTTCAAAATAATTAGTTGAGGAAAATTCATTCTAAATGTAGTACAAAAAGACTTCCAAAGGGTAAATTGTATATATATAAATACAATTTATTCAAACTATGAAATTTAATAGCTCAGACTTCATTATTATTAACTCTAGCACAACAATAGAAGATGGGACAGTCAATATCATTATGAGATTCGCTTAGAATCATAATAAAAAGAAACTAGTATCGATCACAAAGAGAAAAATTTCAACGCTGATGTCTAAGAAACAACATAGGGCCCAGTATTGACCTTGAGGCACTCCACATTGTATTGGATTGGAAGAAGACATCGTTGTATCAACCATTACCAGCTAACATCTTTTGGTGAGGTGTGGATTGAACCTTGGAATCATAGTACTGCAATTTGTTGATAAATATCAAGATTAATACAATCAAAAGCCCAAGGAGACAATTCACTATCACGTGCGCGTGTTTTTGAGTGGTGTAGTGATGGCCGAGAGGGCACTGAAGATGACCAGCTCCAAGGTTGTCCTATGTCTGTTTCCACTTCGGAAACAGTGACCAAAATCGACCAAATTGTACGTGCAGATCGTCGAATAAGCATCTGGATGGATTAAACGCCAATAAAGAAAAATTTTACACGTGGAATTACACCTGACCAAAAGCTATTGTGAAAAGTGCAGGTAGGTTACAAAATAAGTGACAAAGAAAAGGTTGAATCACTAGATATGGTATGAAAAGACACTAGTATCGATCACAAAGAGAAAAATTTCACCGCTGATGTCTAAGAAACAACATAGGGCCCAGTATTGAGCCTTGAGGCACTCCACATTGTATTGGATTGGAAGAAGACATCGTTGTATCAACCATTACAATCTAACATCTTTTGGTGAGGTGTGGATTGAACCTTGGAATCATAGTACTGCAATTTGTTGATAAATATCAAGATTAATACAATCAAAAGCCCAAGGGGACAATTCACTATCACGTGCGCGTGTTTTTGAGTGGTGTAGTGATGGCCGAGAGGGCACTGATGATGACCAGCTCCAAGGTTGTCCTATGACTGTTTCCACTTCGGAAACAGTGACCAAAATCGACCAAATTGTACGTGCAGATCGTCGAATAAGCATCTGGATGGATTAAACGCCAATAAAGAAAAATTTTACACGTGGAATTACACCTGACCAAAAGCTATTGTGAAAAGTGCAGGTAGGTTACAAAATAAGTGACAAAGAAAAGGTTGAATCACTAGATATGGTATGAAAAGACACTAGTATCGATCACAAAGAGAAAAATTTCAACGCTGATGTCTAAGAAACAACATAGGGCCCAGTATTGAGCCTTGAGGCACTCCACATTGTATTGGATTGGAAGAAGACATCGTTGTATCAACCATTACCAGCTAACATCTTTTGGTGAGGTGTGGATTGAACCTTTGAATCATAGTACTGCAATTTGTTGATAAATATTAAGATTAATACAATCGAAAGCCCATGGGGACAATTCACTATTTCGTGCGCGTGTTTTTAAGAGGTGTAGTGATGGCCGAGAGGGCACTGAAGATGACCAGCTCCCAGGTTGTCCTATGACTGTTTCCACTTCGGAAATAGTGACCAAATTGTGCGTGCAGATCGTCGAATAAGCATCTGGATGGACTAAACGCCAATAAAGAAAAATTTTACACGAGGAATTACACGTGACAAAAAATCTGTGCGAAGTTGGTGACAACAAATCTGACTCCTGACCAAAAGCAATTGTGGAAATTGCAGGTAGGAAACGGTTACAAAATAGGTGACAGAGAAAAGGTTAAATCACTAGATATGCTATGAAAAGAAACTAGTATCGATCACAAAGAGAAAAATTTCAACGCTGATGTCTAAGAAACAACATAGGGCCCAGTACTGAGCCTTGAGGCACTCCACGTTGTATTGGATTGAAAGAAGACATCGTTGTATCAACCATCACAAGCTAACATCTGTTGGTAAGTAATTAACACAATCGAAAGCCTTAGAAAAATCACAAAAGTTGTCTTAATTGTAATTTAAGCCGTAGTTTTATTATGAGGGATATAATTTGCATTTGTCACTTAAAAATCGAAATTTATCGGTAGGAACTGTTTGATATTTAAGCAAAAATGTATCGGAAAGCAATTAATAATATTTTATTTCTTATTTGACTGATATATTTAGGATTATGTCATTGCTTAACGTTATTATGAAATATATATCGTGATACATCTCAAGGTAGTTGTCAAGAGTCTCTTCAACAACTTCTCTAATTCGCTCTACATTTTTTATGATCTACAAGACACGTTCATAAACAACTTTCAAATTAACAGACGTACAGTTTAGGAAAGCTCTTGGTAATATACGTTTGAGAATTTTCGATATACTATACTGATGAATTGGCAACATACATTTTTTGGTAGATGAAATTTTGAAAACTCATTGATTTTTTTTTGGCTTTTATGTGAATCAACATTCCTTTAACAGTATTATAGTTTTTTTAGCTTAAAACGTTGTAGATTCTTTCAAAAAAGCGTAAATTCATTATTTTGGAGCTCCTGCTGCAAATCAAGATAAAAAATGGGTGCCTTGGTGTTTTCCGAAAACCGTTAAATCGTCTTACCCCAGTGGTCATCTTCTATTTGGTTCACCAATGCTATGGAGTTGTTACCAAGCCCATATTTCATTCGGAAAATCTACCACATCCACATCACCACATCAAATCGATTTTTAGTGATTCTGACAAGCTCTCACTTCAAGAAAATACTTTATAGTCGACCAACCAAGCCGAATTAATTGATTTTATGACGGATTCACATTCATCAAGATCTAACGCAGATCTTCTCGGTTTCTTTCCTATTTTTTGCTTTCGTTTTCCAGTCCTCTGTCTTCCATCACCTCTGCGTACCATCTTTTTTCCCTCCTCGATCTATGTCTACCATTTGTTGCTCTAAAATCTCTTCATGTGACCCAGCTACTGTATTCTTCCGGATCTTATCAGTTTCTTCAGTTCTGTTTCTCCAAATTGATTCTTCACTTCAGCTTGACAAAACCACTCATGCCCCAGATATTTGGTGGCCCACAAATTCGTAAAATTATAAAAGATTCTTAGTGTTTGAAAGCCTTTTATCTGTTAATGAAAAATCTGCTTGGAGAAATGATGAAATTAGAAAGATATGTGACATCTAGGATGTAGTGAGATGGATGAGAAATCGGCGAAGGAAATGGAGAAACCACGTGGACAAACTGTTGGATGACAGGTTGCCAAAGGAAAAAAACGAATACATCCTGATTACCAGGACAATCACCTTCAAGATGGTATGGAAGCTGGTCCTCATCATCCCAGCTGCAGCTAGGCAACCATTGATGCAAATAAAGAGATACAATAGCTATCTCTGTCTCCTGATCTGATTCCATTAGACTTTTTGTAGAAAATATCGAAAGTATTATGTACAAAGTTAAACCTCTTAACTTAGATAACTTTATAAGACGAATCACGTTCGTTGCTAAGAAGTTTACGTTGAACATTTTCAACATCTTCTACTCTACTGTTAATTTTGTTTTTTTCTGTTCCACACCGTATATTTATAAGTTATTTCAGTTCTTGTATATCTTCGTATAAATTCAAGGAAACGATTAAAATGATAAATTATCCTTTTCCCAAGGTAAGTTTTACTAAAACGTAACAGACACGAATGGCGCTAATTGTAAATTTTGACCATAAAAGTCACCGTCTCTTGGTTCGTGTCTTATATACGTCGAATTCTTCCCTCTGAACGGATTATGTTTTATAGTGTATTAAGAAAGAAAGTGTTTGCAACAAACACGAAACCAGAGAAACGGCAAACTTGTTAAAGATAATCCCGGAGCTTCTCGGAAAGACTTTGAGCCAAAGCGAAAATGTCTTAGAATAAATTTATAGAGAAAACAAATGACACTTAATTGATTTTGTAATGTTAAATTTTCTATTTAAGTGTCAAATAGAGGCGACAATTACTCTAATATACTCATTGGAATGTTATATAAGAAGTAGCGATTTTTTTTTGTAAATAGGTTATGTTGGTAATCAAATTCGAATTAATTACCTTATTAATGTGGAAATCGTTTTAAAAGCACGGTAAATATAGTTGCTTAGGTATTTACCTTCGCAAAACCGTAAATTTGGAACGCAACACTTTTCAAAAGAATCGTAAATCAAAAAGGAAATAAAAACGATTGGAAATTCAAAATTGAGTATTTCAAGTTAGTCGTTATTTTCATAGACGTAGATCTGCTACTATGTATCTATTTCTACGTGTAGAAAATTGAATTGAACATTTCTTTTATTTATAAACAAATTTGGTAAGAGAATGATAAACCACCCCCACGACCATCATCATGAAACTCCATACATAGACTATTGATAATACGGGCAACATTTACTACCGGAGATACCTAACCCAACCTAACCTAACCTAAACATAACCTAACCTAAACATAACCTAACCTAACCTAACCTAAACGTAACCTAACCTAACCTAAACATAACCTAACCTAACCTAACCTAACCTAAACATAACCTAACCTAACTTAACCTAACCTAAACATAACGTAACCTAACCTAACCTAAACATAACCTAACCTAACCTAACCTAACCTAACCTAACCTAAACATAATCTAACCTAACCTAACCTAACCGTTTTTTTTTGCTCTATGAGATAGGGTGGAAGGTAATGCCTTCCTTGCAGTGGGCCGTAACATGGACATGCCTTATCCTTGTCTTTTAATAACTTGGGTTATGTAGGTTATATCCCTCCATTTCTCTTTGTCTTGTATCATTTCGTCAACAGTCTCTGTTATTGGAGGCAAGTTGCTTATATTTCCTTTTCCCACTTCTGGAATTCCCACGGGACATCCCCAATCCCGCAGAGGATACACAAGTCATCGGGCGTCTCACGTGAGGGAACCGGACGATTCGTGTCCTGTGAGGATCTGCGTTACGAAATATGATATCTGTCTAGGATCAGTAATCTATGTTAACCAAGTGATAACGAACGTTATACTGTGGGTTTTAAAAACATTGTAGTTTATATAGTGACATCTATAGGTTAGGTTCGGAAACCATAGATAGATTATTAAAATATACAGGTGGTGTAAAAATGCAAATTGTATATTTGTATATATCAATCGATCATGTAAAATGATTTATTTGAAAAAAAAAATCGGTAAATTATGTTACGTAAACACTCAGTATATCATTATTAATTATTTTTATTTGACATAATTTTGTTTAAAAGTTTCTCCGATACGTCAATTCGGCTAAAAATCCTAATTCATTCCGTTGAATTTGTTCGTGTTATGTAATTTAGACAAAACTTCGGATAAATCAGATAATTTCAGAAAATTAAAAATTTAAGGTTATGCAAAATCATCGAAATGAAACTGTCAACTGTCAACTGTTAAAGGTGTGTACTCCGGAGCGTTCCGAAAGTGTTTTGCAGTACGGAACTGTCACTTTCATTACACGGAACACTCAAAACGCAGCTTTCGGTATGTAAACAAATACAGAACGAACAATTTCCAGATGGCGTCGACTAAAAAACCATTTAAATGAAAAAAAAAAGGGTAAATTATGTTACGTAAATACTCAGTATATTATTATTAATTATTTTTATTTGACATAGTTTTGTTTAAAAGTTTCTCCGATACGTCAATTCGGCTAAAAATCCAAATATATTCCGTTGAATTTGTTTATGTTATGTAATTTGGACAAAACTTCGATTAAAACAAATAATTTCAGAAAATTAAAAATTTAAGGTTATGCAAAATCATCGAAATGAAACTGTCAACTGTCAACTGTTAAAGTTGTGTACTCCGGAGCGTTCCGAAATTGTTTTGCAGTACGGAACTGTCATTTTCATTACACGGAACACTAAAAACGCAACTTTCGGTATGTAAATGAATACAGAACGAACAATTTCCAGATGGCGTCGAATAAAAAACGATTTATTTGAAAAAAATCGGTAAATTATGTTACGTAAACACTCAGTATATCATTATTAAGTATTTTTATTTGACATAATATTGTTTAAAAGTTTCTCCAATACGTCAATTCGGCTAAAAATCCAAATTTATTCCGTTGAATTTGTTTATTTAATGTAATTTAGACAAAATTTCGATTAAAACAAATAATTTCAGAAAATTAAAAATTTAAGGTTATGCAAAATCATCGAAATGAAACTGTCAACTGTCAAGTGTTAAAGTTGTGTACTCCGGAGCGTTCCGAAAGTGTTTTGCAGTACGGAACTGTCACTTTCATTACACGGAACACTCAAAACGCAACTAAACAAATACAGAACGAACAATTTCCAGATGGCGTCGACTAAAAAACGATTTATTTGAAAAAATCGGTAAATTATGTTACGTATATCATTATTAATAATTTTTTCAGTTTTCATATGACATAATTTTGTTTAAAAGTTATTTATTCCGTTGAATTTTTTTTATGTTATA
Source organism: Diorhabda carinulata (assembly GCF_026250575.1). Lineage (NCBI taxonomy): Eukaryota > Metazoa > Arthropoda > Insecta > Coleoptera > Chrysomelidae > Diorhabda > Diorhabda carinulata. The sequence continues at coordinate 886,082 of NC_079468.1, forward strand.
CCCATGGCCATTTCTACGTAATCTGTTTTAACAATCTTCGTTTCTCATACTTCGACAGCTCGACTTGACCAATTTAACATGCAACACAAGTAATAATAATGGGTAATATACCGACTACTAGAACTTTATCATACTGTTATTATTATCAGCTGCGCACAATATGAAGTTGATTTCCATTTTTGTATACCTCTAAGTCTGTAGCATGTGGTCGGCGATAAGCACTAGTTAGACGTAGCTCTATATTTTGAAACAATAAAATTATATAGTTGAGAATATATCCCGTAATCTCGTTCTAAAACGAAAAAAAAAAATAGAATTTTCATGATAGAAATATATATTAGAGTATCGTAAATTGGTGTATTACAGTAGAACGAACAATCGATGGTATCGTGTTAAGAAGAAAACGTTTATTCATTCTGTCATCTCTTAATTCGTTCGTGGACGAAACGGAAATTAAAATATAAATACAATTACATCTTTTATATTCACCAGGCTTTCAGGAAACTATTAAACGAAACTTTTAGTCGTTGCATCAACTTTGATGAATCTATAAATAATTAGAAATGGAAAATCGCGTCGATTTTTTACCTATTATCGTTTGGGTGATTGTTAGAATCAACTTTATTCACTGTAAATCTCCATTCCACCTCTATGATCAACGTTACCACTGATTTGTTTACAGTTAATTATAAAATGAAGTCTCTACGCCTATGGTTGATCAAACAAAATTTTCGGGAAGGGTTTTAATAGTCTGCAATTGATAATGGAAAAACTATACATTAAGCATCTACTTCTAGACAAACAGATATTGTTTTGGGTACCAAAAACTCCATGGAAACATCTTCACGACGCTGTTTTTTCCATTGCAACATATTTAATAGAAATTATCTCACTCGCATCCCAAAAAACCCACACCACGACTTCGCCTCCTTTGGAGCTACTTCTCCTTTGTATGTTTTGATGGTTTTTGTATGAAGTGATGGTACCACGTTTATGCAACGTGAAATATTGTCAAAGAACTCAATGGAAACATATTTACGAAGCTTTTTTTGGTCTAATAGATGGCGCTCTTCCAGGATTTTTTTCATTTGGTTGACCACTGCTTTGCTGGTCTTCCTAGATCGTTCGGTCTCGTCTAAACTTTGCTACCCAATATTTTACTGTTATTTGAGAAGGAGCGGTGTCGTGCAAGCAACTGGGATCATCCTTGTATAGTATGTTGTATATTCCATTATCTAATTCATTAATCATCTGGGAAGAAAATTTTCGTTGATGTTGTAGACGTGCTTGTAAGCACATCTCCCTCGACGTTTCGTAAAAGTTGAAAAATTTATATGGCTCACGTTCATCGCATAAAACCTTGACTATTTATATTTTTCAAGTAGTAAAAATGAACCACTTAGCTGATTTTCCCAACTTTATACACTTTACGCTTCAGGGAAGCAAATAACATTGGATGAATGTTGACAAATGGAAGAGGCATTCACGTATTTCGAAGCTATCACTCTTACACCAACTTTTGATTAACGCATTTTGAATGACTTGTATCTAAACTTCTAGAGAGGATATAATATATTTCCTTATCGTTGAAGTTATATCAGAAAGCGGCGATATAACTTTTAATAGGATAGAAATTATTCCTTGAATTTTCCTAATTGATTTCTATGTTTTAACTTACAACCAAGAAACTTGTGACTTAATTACCAGTTTTAGGGAAACTCTACAATTTTCAACACGTGGTTGATTACGCAAATGTTCGAATGAAACCATTAAAACCGACATTCGAATAAACATTTTCTATAATTTTATCTATCAGTTTCAACTGTATGTGTTTTTCTTTTCATAAAAAAGTTTCATGACACTCTGGACATGTGAAAAATAAGTAGAAATGTTCAAATTACTTCTAGAGAATGTTATCTCAAGTTAATCAGTTAAGTTCAAGAGTTTTAAGCTAAAAATGTTGTGTAGAACTTGAGCTACAACGTTTTGAACACCCCCGCCTCGTAATATCGAAAAAACAAAAAAAAAATTTGGACTTTCGGTAGACATGCGTTTTTTGTTTGTTTTTTGCTATAAAAAAATCGAAATTTTGGAAATTTCAAGTTATTCCGTCAAGCCGTTTTTGAGATACGACGGAGGAAAGTTTGAAAAACACAGTTTAGAGTTTCAAGTCCATTTAAAACTATGAAACTCACAATTTACCATCAATCGGCGATGCCTGGTCCATAGATTATTCCTTCCTCTTCCTCTTGGAACTCTTTTAAAGCCTGTAGAAACTTGTCTAAGCTTGTATAAATGTATATATGTAAAAAGGGGGGCAGCTCTTTCTTTTACCTGCTGTATCTTTAAAACGACTTCGAATTTTCAAAAATCATTTTACTACAGTATTCTAAATATGTTAAGAAAGCAATCTATGAAAACAAAAATCGATTTTTTGAGCCCATCACATGGATTGAAGATGATCCGGATAGATGACAAGAATTCTGCGAATTGATAATGGACAAAATGTACGCAGTTCATAAACCAAATAGTTTTTTCTACATTTAAACATTTAGGTTAGTTATCTAGATTTTTTAATTAACTTCTTAGTGTCTACATTCCAGATGATAATCATCCAAATGAGAATCAGCTCGATCTATCAACTACCAACAAGACGAAGAAAGTATCCCGATTCCAATTTTCAAAAAAAGTGAAAAGAACGATCCGCAAAATTATTGAGGTATTAGCTTGATAAATGCTATACAAAAACTTTCCACTAAATCTTCAGTGTCATCTCCGAAGAACAGCAGGGATTCAGAACTCACCCTATAGATCTCACCCAAGCATTTGATAGAGTCCTATCGAAGGATGTAACAACTATACTGAAGAAAACGAAGATTAACATTAAGAAAAGGTAAAGCAAACTGGAAGAGGAGTTATTATCTCAAATAAGATGAAGATAAATATCCTTGAAGAAAAACAAATCTTTTACAGTATCTAGAGAACCGAGAACTGCAAAGATTCCAAAGGAAGAATAACCGAATACATCTTGACCACCAGGTTCACCTAGAAGATGGTATGGAAGCTGGTTTTCATCATCCCAGCTGCAGCTAGGCAACCATTGATGCAATAAGTGGATTGGAAGACGTGGAACGATCGAATGGACGACTAGATCCCCCGATTTGATTACTATCGATTACTTTTTACGGCGTTATTTAAAGTTTAAAGTATATTTTAATAGACCAAACAATATAGCTGATTTAAAAGTTAGGATAATTGAAGAAATTAACAAAATAACTACTGAGGTCGCAAAAAATGTTGAACGCCTCAAGTGTCATTTTGAATATTCAATTAGAACAAATTAACGGACGAATTTGTGTCACTAAATGTATCAATTCTTCTCTCCGGTATGTATAAATGCCACTTAAAAATAATTATCACTCTACATAAATAGGAAAATGGAAAATGGCATCAGCGCGACTTGAACCTGGGACCTACCGTTAATGTTAAGTTGGTACCGAGTAAATAGATGGCGTGAAAATAATACTGCGACAGTATTTTTATGATATTACCCCTCGTTTCTGAGTTATAAGTCTTTAAAGTTGGTTGTTTAACAATCCGTAACTTTCACAAGGACAACCTGTACAATCTAAAGATGGAAAATTAACAGAAAATTAGTTTATGTTTAGTTCGGTGATATTTATGGTTCAGGAGATACGTAGATATCTAGATCGTTGTACATTCCAATGAACCGTTCGCTATAAATAAACATTCTGAAGAAAAATATCATAAATTGTATTTATGTATTGAAAGTACTTTTTTTAATGATAACGATACCAATAATGGCTCCAAAATGATTTCCCGCCCATATTCTTCTAAACATTCGCAGCGACATGTGGTTCATGCAGGATTGAGCCTCTATCCACTTTCCTGATAGGGGGATTGATCAGGGAGGTCCATCCAACACGATGTTTGACAGTATGCAGTTCAAATACATTCTGTAATTAATATAATTCAAAATTTTCGAAAGTATAATTTAAAAAATATACTCGGGGTGGCATTTACTCACTCTCGATTTTTTTTTTGATCTTTGATCGTTGAAAATAAATGCTGGAATGGTTTTAGACGTTATCCTAAATATTTTTCTGGATTAAAACGTTCAGGCATTTGATTGTGAATGGACAGGACCCACAAAGGACACCGCATCGATCGCATTATATAAAATCAAAAATTTTTGAGACCGCTCGCGATAAATTGCCTAATTCTTTGTGATTGTTTAATTTTACTAAAAGCATTGAAGTTTATTGAAATGTATTGGTTTACAGAGACAGAAAAGTTTCGATTTCCAAAGAACTAAATAAAACGAAAAAAAAATAATCTCGTACTGGTATAATCTATATAAAACGTCAATCCGATGTCTGTTTAATAGATAATACCAAGGACAGATCGAGTCATCTATCACTTATCTCTTCTTCTCTAACCAACGAAAGCATTAAAAAGTTTACGAGATTTATTACTTCTCAAAAATATAGACTTTATATAGAATTAAGTAGATTACTTCTTTATTTTTTCATTTTACCTTATTATATATCAATGATGATTCCCCCCGAATTTTCTTATATTTTTAAATCTGATTTACTTCAAGATTTTCGATGTACAAGTCATAAAAACCATGTACAACCATACAAACCCAAAATATTAAATTATAATACAATTATTTTAAGTAGTTTTTGCTCTCCGATCCTTAACATTCTTAAGACATTGTAGAGGATGCGGCGGTTGGGGCAGACGTTCAAGGACAAGCCGCTGTGATGTTAGTCGCGTCTAACCGCAGATTGCGATAACGGATACTCGATATCGGAATTGAATTACGGCGTATGTTAAAAAAGGTGGAGAATATTAAGAAATTGATATACTCAAAAAAATATATACAAGACGAAAATATATTATCCATGTCAACAAGGTGAATAGCTTGTTCTCTCCGATCCTTAACATTCTTAAGACATTGTAGAAGATGCGGCGGTTGGGCCAGACGTTCACCGACAATCCGCTGTGATGTTAGTCGCGTCTAACCGCAGATTGCGATAACGGATACTCGATATCGGAATTGAAATACGGCGTATGTTAAAAAAGATGGAGGATATTGAAAATATTGATATCGACGTCAAAAAGACCGTGGGCTGGGAGACGTTCTATACAGTCATTCATGTTATACAGGGTCGACAGAAACTATCAATATTAAAATGGAATTAAAAAAGCGTATACAGAGTGAGAAAAAACCATCTATGTCACGAGGATATCAAAAAGTCGTATACAAATCGTATCGGAAAAAATACTAACGATATCAAAAGGGTTATATACAGGGTGTATGTAAAAAAATGCTATCGATTTCAAAAAGGGATTAAAAAGGTATATACAAGGCGTATGTCGATGTCACAAGGGGGTTAAAAGGCAGGGTAAGAAATCGATGTCAAAAAATCATCATTGTGTCCACTTCACATACAGAATATTATACAGGATATATCGAAAAAATGCTATCAATGTCTCTGTATTCAAGAATGGTCGTCGTCGAGTGGAATAAAACTCTAATTCAAATAAAAGGCAATATGAAAATTATTAACGTCTCTAATTATTTCCATAAATACATTTTGTAGTACTAATTTTTTCCACGAGATGGTAGATAGTGCAATTTACAACTAATACAGTCATGTGACTTGTTTTTTTTACGTTTCTCTTGATGCCAATTTTAAGTAAACAATATTTATTATTTAAGAGAGTTAACAAATATGATAAACGACGTTTTGGCCACCCATAAACTGTCAAATATTGAAAAATTTGATATCTTGTACTCACAGAATGTCTATCAAGCAACATCGAGTTTTAAATAATGTATTATGAAGTAACAAATAATTTTTTAGTAGTTTTTTAGATAAATTACAATCCGTACGTCTTGTTGAAGATATTTTTTCATAATAATTTTCAGCAAATTTCCGTCCTGGTCAGGACAAAATTGATTTGTGACTGGTCATTTTCAATAAACATTAACCATCCAATGAAAATAAATTAAATTGCAAACGAATTTCTCATTAACTTCGTATCAATTTTAATGAATTCATCAAGTAAAACCACATAGTAAGTTAATGTATGCAAATACTAGTAATAATTATAATGTAGTAACTAAAAACAAAGAGGAATAAATATAAATATATTACCTATATTTTGTTAATTGCTTTGGCACATTATATATTCCTCGAAATAACACTAATTATTATTGTTGGGATTAAATTCCGACAGTATTCGTTTATTTCTTCATTGCGACCTGTATTTACATTCACAGCTCGTTTTCCAGTTTCAAAAGTCTCAATATCTGTACGAGCTTAAAGAAAATTACCTTCAATCTCTGAAGACGATAACTTGGTAATCGAAACGCGCATCAGGCACTGTAATTGTGACCAATTTAGTGGCTTAAACAATTTTATGTAAGCATAAGTTTGTGATAACGAGTTATTCCATATCGAGATGAAATATTGATTTCCTCCAAGCAGAATCTACGTTCATCGGTTCTAATTATCCTCATCAATTCTTTATCACCGAAAAACGAGACTAAAGAGACTCTATGTATTCGCTTTGAAATATTCTTCAACATCTTCTTCATCGTCATTAATCCTATCCACCAACTTCTAGTTCTAGCTGCCTTATCTTCTTATCTGTGATTTCTCGTCAGCTTCTCCGTGGTCTTCCCATGAAGAATTTTGTTGTAGCAATCTCTTGTTTGTCATTACACCCATAATTTTTCCAATGCCGTTATTAGTTTTAATTTCTTGATCTACCTGTTGTGTAAAATAACTTTTGAAGGCTTTCACATGAAACGTTGAAATAACTTTTCTCCTCTGGAGATTTCTGACCTTAATAACTTCATACAACATTCCCTGACATAATTTTATAATTTGTACTGTTTCTGGTGGCATATTTTGCTAGGATCCTGCGGGACGTATATTTTTAGTTCTTATCTGCTAAATTTTCTATTTTCTAGATTCTATGATGGTCTGCTTAAGACATAGTAGAAAATGCGGCGGTTGGGCCAGACGTTCAAGGACAAGCCGCTGTGATGTTAGTCGCGTCTAACCGCAGATTGCGATAACGGATACTCGATATCGGAATTGAAACACGGCGTATGTTAAAAAAGATGGAGGATATTGAAAATATTGATACACTCTAAAACATATATACTAGACGAAAATATATTATCTATGTCAACAAGGTAAATAGCTTGTTCTCTGCGATCCTTAACATTCTTAAGACATTGTAGAAGATGCGGCGGTTGGGGCAGACGTTCAAGGACAAGCCGCTGTGATGTTAGTCGCGTCTAACCGCAGATTGCGATAACGGATACTCAATAACGGAATTGAAACACGGCGTATGTTAAAAAAGGTGGAGAATATTGAAAAATTGATACACTCTAAAACATATATACTAGACGAAAATATATTATCTATGTCAACAAGGTAAATAGCTTGTTCTCTGCGATCCTTAACATTCTTAAGACATTGTAGAAGATGCGGCGGTTGGGGCAGACGTTCAAGGACAAACCGCTGTGATGTTAGTCGCGTCTAACCGCAGATTGCGATAACGGATACTCGATATCGGAATTGAAACACGGCGTATGTTAAAAAAGGTGGAGAATATTGAAAAATTGATACACTCTAAAACATATATACTAGACGAAAATATATTATCTATGTCAACAAGGTAAATAGCTTGTTCTCTGCGATCTTTAACATTCTTAAGACATTGTAGAAGATGCGGCGGTTGGGCCAGACGTTCAAGGACAAGCCGCTGTGATGTTAGTCGCGTCTAACCGCAGATTGCGATAACGGATACTCGATATCGGAATTGAAACACGGCGTATGTTAAAAAAGGTGGAGAATATTGAAAAATTGATACACTCTAAAACATATATACTAGACGAAAATATATTATCTATGTCAACAAGGTAAATAGCTTGTTCTCTGCGATCCTTAACATTCTTAAGACATTGTAGAAGATGCGGCGGTTGGGGCAGACGTTCAAGGACAAGCCGCTGTGATGTTAGTCGCGTCTAACCGCAGATTGCGATAACGGATACTCAATAACGGAATTGAAACACGGCGTATGTTAAAAAAGGTGGAGAATATTGAAAAATTGATACACTCTAAAACATATATACTAGACGAAAATATATTATCTATGTCAACAAGGTAAATAGCTTGTTCTCTGCGATCCTTAACATTCTTAAGACATTGTAGAAGATGCGGCGGTTGGGGCAGACGTTCAAGGACAAACCGCTGTGATGTTAGTCGCGTCTAACCGCAGATTGCGATAACGGATACTCGATATCGGAATTGAAACACGGCGTATGTTAAAAAAGGTGGAGAATATTGAAAAATTGATACACTCTAAAACATATATACTAGACGAAAATATATTATCTATGTCAACAAGGTAAATAGCATGTTCTCTGCGATCCTTAACATTCTTAAGACATTGTAGAAGATGCGGCGGTTGGGCCACACGTTCAAGGACAAGTCGCTGTGATGTTAGTCGCGTCTAACCGCAGATTGCGATAACGGATACTCGATATCGGAATTGAAACACGGCGTATGTTAAAAAAGGTGGAGAATATTGAAAAATTGATACACTCTAAAACATATATACTAGACGAAAATATATTATCTATGTCAACAAGGTAAATAGCTTGTTCTCTGCGATCCTTAACATTCTTAAGACATTGTAGAAGATGCGGCGGTTGGGGCAGACGTTCAAGGACAAACCGCTGTGATGTTAGTCGCGTCTAACCGCAGATTGCGATAACGGATACTCAATATCGGAATTGAAATACGGGGCTTATCCACGTCGTGTCTTCAAACTAAGAATAATCGCTGATTATATTTGGTTAGAGGAGAGGTATTCATCGATTTTGGTATGGTAAACTATTTTGCTCACCAGCAGAAAAAACCTTTACTGATTCTCGGTATTACGAAAATTTATAGACGCGAATCGTCTTCAACAAACGACAACGTTCTGCTTGTTTGATTACTTTTAAAAAATAAACATTAATCATGATTGATACGAGTAATAAATCAGTCAGAAATTACTGTAATTTAAGCTCGTTGTGCTTGTTAAAAATTTTCCGCGAAACTTTCGAAACTCGGTAATTAAAATCGTAGTCGCATAAATTTTCTAAACATAAAAATAATATGAACGATTAAATGAAATTTCAAAGCTGAGACCTCCGAAGGGAAAATCTCGACAAATGACTTGTCTCCAAATGAAAAGTTCATCCATCCAATTACCTCCATTAGCAAATGAAATATGAGGAGGTTACGTAATTAAAAGTTATGATTTATTATTAAGTCACTTGCCCTCGCCGCAGCTCAACAAGGCGCCAACTAGATTGATTGTCAGTCGGGTGTTGTTTGATCAACGCGGGGCAACACAGTTAATTTCGATACCTTAGAGTACGAGTAGACGGTGTTACTTTACCTCCTAATCAATCTTTCTTTATTGAATGATGTTAGTATTTCGAAAATATATCGATGGGATTAAGATTGAGAAGATTGTGTTTGACGAAGAGGTTCATTAACTTTGTACATCTTATGTAAACTCTAACACTGTCGAGTTCAAAACGTTGATGACGAAATTATTTGTTGTGTGTTTTGATTGGTCTATTTCGAAGTTTCCGAAGAATAAACGCAAAGAAAAGTCTCCACATAACTCGAAAATACCAATTTCTTTTTATGGCATCCGCCACAAATCTAATGTGAAAAGTTTCAATGCCAAATAGACAATATTCGGACCGTGTTAGAGGACATTTATTTACTTATTCTATATTATTAATTTAAAAGAAACTCCACATAATCAAATTCGATCAAAAATAATCCCAAAAAACCGACACCATAACCTCCAAATGAAACGGTATTTGGAAACGCGGCAGCCATCTTGCGCACAGCTTTCTCCTGTTCAAATTTTCAGTTTGAAATGTCTACTAAGTCGTACTTTCAGTCGACGATCTTCCAACATTTCTACTTGTTCCAAAAGATCACAAATTTAGAATTAGACGCCGAAGATTCCAAAGAAAGAAAAGAAACAGATATTGAAACCTGTCTGGTCATACTATGTACAGGTTTGAACCAGTAGAAGTAATAATCAAGTGATTTCCATGGTTACAACAACTTGGAATCAATGAGGTTATTCAGCTCCTCGACTATACTATAATATTTTTATTTACACTCTTTCTAGTCTAGTCTTGCGCTCTTAACTCATTTTACACTTAACTTACAATAATTTACTTATAAATATCACTTAAATTAGTCACTTTCACATTTATATACCTAAATAAAATTCTACAAAGTTCTAGAACAAAAAGAAACAAAATACATAGTTTTTCTTCGTAATTCTTTAAAAGAAATACTGTAAATAAACCGCTTGTATGGATTTTTCGAACATGTTGACGTGTTGTATAGAAAATCCATGGGTTTCTGCTCGATTATGGTAGCCGGTTTCTCTTCGGCCGTTATCTTCGATACTACAATTTGTACCATTCCTTCAAAAGACGTATTAACCCTTTTTTTATCGTAGTAATTGATAACTTTCGGTCTGTGAGATCAGAATGGAATCAAAAAAAATGTTTTTGATTAAATAATCGAGTCTGATATCTAATTCATAATCGATATTTTACAGACGTTTCTATTATTGCGATAACAAGCTAGTAGAAACCAGAGGACTAAAATATATCGATCGATGTAAAAACAGAGGGCGATGTTATTGTCTCGAGGGGCATTTTACGGTATCCCAGAGGTTGTCTATTAACCTTTTACAAAACCTTTCTCTCGCTTCCAACGAAACGTAAAAAAATTAGTCGCATGCATCTATAAAGAAAACAAGAATTTAGTAGAATTTATTTGTTCCAACCGATGTTAAACCAACAAATTCATCATAAAACTTCCAATATATTTCCATAAAGTATACACTACCAGTCAATAGTTTTTGCTTAACAGATCTTATAAGCTTGGAGTCTACTTCACTCTCTATTTTTGTTCACGGCTGCTTCTCTATTCCAATTCTTTCTAAATCTTCTCTGAATGCTTCTATCCATTTTCTCCTTTTCGCTCATCCATCCCTTAACAATTATCTTCCCTTTCTCTAACCACATATCCCATCTCAGCTTGACCATTCAGTACTTTGATCTCTGCGTTTGTTCTTCTCTCAGTAAATTCGTAATTTGGCGGCTCTTAATAGTCCTCCTAGGGTTCCAAACGTTTTGTTACCTTCCGTAAGTCTTTTGTCGATTTCCCTGGTTTCACCTCCTCCGTTTGTCGCTGTCACTTCCAGGTATTCGAACTCCTGGACTTCATCGACTCTGTTTTGCTCTGTCGTCGCTTTTGATTGGTTGCAGCTATTCAGATCCCTTGTTCATTTATGCGCAGTCCATATCCTTTTGTTTTCCTTTCAAACATCTTCTACGTAAGCGAGGATTTGTTTTTTGTTATTGTAAATCATCCCCTGGGTTCGGATACAACTACTTCTGAGAATAATTTTTGATACAAAGTTAAACAGCACTGTTGATACTAAAAGCAGATAGCAAAAAGATAATTTCGATAAATAATCGTCGTCTATTTGATTCCTTTTGTTTTTCAGGATGTTCCAACGATGTAAAGTTGAAAGAGCTCACTCAGGGGTTGACCAGAGCGTGGTGAAGCTTCCTTTAATATTTGTAATCCCTCTTTTTTCAAAATTCCTTCAATTTTGACCAGATCTCCAGTCATTTTTCCTCCAAAACATCCCGAAACCATCACCGATCCGAATTTTCATATTTTTGATTGTTTAATATGAATTTTTCTAATTGCCTATAGACGCCGTCGGCTTTCAGACGCTGACGTTGGCGTGTGGACTCCTTGGACGCAATTCGAACGCTTTACGCCGCGTCTTTAATTATTTCGAACCATTGCAGCGTAAACGTCGCATATGGCGTCAACACAAAATGTCGAAATTTGATAAAGAAACAAACGAATAACTAAATAAAGATACAAATATAATAAAATTTCATTATACAGAAGAAAACCCAAATCAGTAACAAAATATGTCTTGCGAAATGCGGGAAACGATGATTTCAATTGGCAAGTGATTGTGCATTTTTTTGGATTGTAAAATATTGAGCCCTTAACTGATTCTAAACTTTAAGTAGGTAGGTATGCTTCAGGAAGTGTCAGAAGAAGTCCTTGCAGAGAGACTTACTGTTTAGACAAGTAAATCTCTATATTTTGTAGATTGAAGATTCGCTCGAATTGAGTCGCACCAAACATACCCCAGAAGGAGATTTTCTTGTATTGTACCTTCTCTTTAAGTTCGCCGTGATCCGCATTTTCAAATAGCAAACGGTGGGGTTTGGATCCGATTTGCAGTTCGCGACTTTTTCAGCAATCGAACAAAACAATTGTTGTTATTGAACTGAATTTCTGGATCGGAAACGAATGATATCGAGGAGGAAATGTTTGATGTGGAAGAAATATCACCCCAAATCATCCGATTCTTCATATAATTACCACCAAAGACTTGGCTCTACGCTGCTTGCCTAACACTAGTGTTGTGGACGAGACGTCGACGTTCGCGTTTGAGATGTATTGACAGTTGACGCTGCGTCTGGCGTTCAGACGTTGATCGGAACGTTTACGCGCATACGGCGATGTCTTACAAAACCGTGATGATTAGTTAAATCTATTATTTAACAAAAGAAATAATTACATGGAAACTTCGTGTCTGTTACAATCATAAAAAATAAAAGAACGAAAAGACTTTGTTCTTTTTTTATTAGGGAACTAGTTGGCGAATATAATTCCGGCCATTAAATTAGTTCGTTCTCAAAAACGTTCATAATAATGAAGAAGTTATACTGAAATTTCCATGTACCTAATTATTGGGCTTTCTGGCAAAAATTATATTACGCATGTAAATATCTTCATTATACCTTAATAGTCCTCTATAAAATATTGTTAGTGGTGAGTTAATAGACCAGGAAAAAAGCCGATAAATTCATTAAGAACTAAGTCTTGTAATATACTGTAATTAGCGCATAGTTCATATAAAAAATCGACCAGTGTTTTGTTTAAAATTAATTCCCCAAATTTTCCATACTAGAATTAGATTCTATCTAAATCTCAACGTTGTAGCTGTTTCATCAGATGCAGTCAATCATCTCATACTAGCAGATTTGTTTAGTGCTACTGCAATTGCAAATTGATTATAAGACATAAAATAACTTTCAACGATGAAAGATCATTATACAATCTACCACAGGACCTAAATACAAGGATGGTCGCAGAAGTAGTGATTCTGCTTGTTTTCCCACTTGAAATTCGACGATTATCCAGATCCGTTTCGTGGATTTTCTTCAACATTTCGTTACCTCTGGGTTGTTGGTCTTCGTAAACCGTACAGTCTCGTCTAAACTTAGCTACACAATATTTTACTGTTGATATCGAATCAGCAGTCTCCCCAGAGTAGAATCTAGTCGTTGGGCTAAGACCTTTCCAATTAAAATTATTGTATACATTTACAAATTCACTAAAACTAATACAGTGTATAGTACAAGCAACTACCGCGCCATCTCTAGGCTAGACCAGGTACTTCTGGAACCATATTCGTATAGTATAACCAAAAAAAATTTATAACAAATGTAATGACACTTTGAACTTGAGGTCAAATAAATAATTTAAACAATTACGGTATATGAAATTATAATTGAAACGACTGGCCTATGATATTTACTTTGTAAAATATCGTTGTGGAGGGTGCTGTAAAAGGTTAATAGGCAACCTCCGAGTTGCCATAAAAAGTCTCTGGAGACAATAACAGCGCCCTCACCTCTTACATAGATCGATAAATTATATTTTTCTGATTGAAATGCTTCTTTAAGCGACTACAACAAAATATTTTTTTTTAAATCAAATGGAATCGTGATAATGAAGAAATGAAAAGTTTTTTATATCGTTTGGATGAACGGACTATAATCAAATACAAATATTAAGTTCCGCGCCCACATAAACGTTCATTTTTTTTTCGTTAATCGTGCCGGCATTATGGAATTCCAAAATTTCGTACTCAAAATAAAAAAAAAACGAATTTGTATGCCAAATTCATATATAAAAATATGTGTGTGGTCCCAGAAGTACCTGGCCCAATGAAAAAACGCATTTTTAAAAGTCTGGCAAGAGAAAATAGTCCGAAGGAAGTAAATCTGGCGAATAGGTAGCAATTCAAACTTTATTCCATTGCAATGACGAATGTCTGAGCTGGTGCATCGTCTTGATGAAACAACACTTTCTTCTTAATCAAATGCGGCAATTTTTACTCGATTTCTTGGCTGAAACTTTTCAAAAAGTTCGTAAAATATCCTCCGTTGATAGTTTTTCCTTTTTCAATGAAAATTATCCAACGCGCAATCGAAAAAACCGGCAGCATGACCTTGCCTGCACATACAACGGTCTTTGCTCTTTTTGTAGCCGGTTTTCTCTTATCAGTCCATTGTTTTGGTTTTGTTGTGAAGTGATGGACCTATATTTCGTCCATGGTTATGAAACTGTGCAAAAATTCGGCTTCAATTATGTGAAACATCGCCAAACACCCGATAGAAACATCTACACGACGCCGTTTTTGTTGTTTATAATTATTACGTATTAATTCGGTTTTGCGATGAATTGGTATGAACGGACTATAATCAAATACAAATATTAAGTTCCGCGCCCACATAAACGTTCATTTTTTTTTCGTAAATCGTGCCGGCATTATGGAATTCCAAAATTTCGTACTCAAAATAAAAAAAAACGAATTTGTATGCCAAATTCATATATAAAAATATGTGTGTGGTCCCAGAAGTACCTGGCCCAATGAAAAAACGCATTTTTAAAAGTCTGACAAGAGAAAATAGTCCGAAGGAAGTAAATCTGGCGAATAGGTAGCAATTCAAACTTTATTCCATTGCAATGACGAATGTCTGAGCTGGTGCATCGTCTTGACGAAACAACACTTTCTTTTTACCCAAATGCGACAATTTTTATTTGATTTCTTGGCTGAAACTTTGCAAAAAGTTTGTATAATACCCTCCGTTGATAGTTTTTCCTTTTTCAATGAAAATTATCCAACGCGCAATCGAAAAAACTGGCAGCATGACCTTGCCTGCACATACAACGGTCTTTGCTCTTTTTGTAGCCGGTTCTCTCTTATCAGTCCATTGTTTTGGTTTTGTTGTGAAGTGATGGACCTATATTTCGTCCATGGTTATGAAACTGTGCAAAAATTCGGCTTTAATTATGTGAAACATCGCCAAACACCCGATAGAAACATCTACACGACGCTGTTTTTGTTGTTTATAATTATTACGTATTAATTCGGTTTTGCGATGAATTGGTATGAACGGACTATAATCAAATACAAATATTAAGTTCCGCGCCCACATAAACGTTCATTTTTTTTTCGTTAATCGTGCCGGCATTATGGAATTCCAAAATTTCGTACTCAAAATAAAAAAAAAACGAATTTGTATACCAAATTCATAAATAAAAATATGTGTGTGGTCCCAGAAGTACCTGGCCCAATAAAAAAACGCATTTTTGCAAGTCTGGCAAGAGAAAATAGTCCGAAGGAAGTAAATCTGGCGAATAGGTAGCAATTCAAACTTTATTCCATTGCAATGACGAATGTCTGAGCTGGTGCATCGTCTTGATGAAACAACACTTTCTTCTTAATCAAATGCGGCAATTTTTACTCGATTTCTTGGCTGAAACTTTTCAAAAAGTTCGTAAAATATCCTCCGTTGATAGTTTTTCCTTTTTCAATGAAAATTATCCAACGCGCAATCGAAAAAACCGGCAGCATGACCTTGCCTGCACATACAACGGTCTTTGCTCTTTTTGTAGCCGGTTCTCTCTTATCAGCCCATTGTTTTGGTTTTGTTGTGAAGTGATGGACCTATATTTCGTCCATGGTTATGAAACTGTGCAAAAATTCGGCTTTAATTATGTGAAACATCGCCAAACACCCGATAGAAACATCTACACGACGCCGTTTTTGTTGTTTATAATTATTACGTATTAATTCGGTTTTGCGATGAATTGGTATGAACGGACTATAATCAAATACAAATATTAAGTTCCGCGCCCACATAAACGTTCATTTTTTTTTCGTTAATCGTGCCGGCATTATGGAATTCCAAAATTTCGTACTCAAAATAAAAAAAAAACGAATTTGTATACCAAATTCATAAATAAAAATATGTGTGTGGTCCCAGAAGTACCTGGCCCAATAAAAAAACGCATTTTTGCAAGTCTGGGAAGAGAAAATAGTCCGAAGGAAGTAAATCTGGCGAATAGGTAGCAATTCAAACTTTATTCCATTGCAATGACGAATGTCTGAGCTGGTGCATCGTCTTGACGAAACAACACTTTCTTTTTACCCAAATACGACAATTTTTATTTGATTTCTTGGCTGAAACTTTGCAAAAAGTTTGTATAATACCCTCCGTTGATAGTTTTTCCTTTTTCAATGAAAATTATCCAACGCGCAATCGAAAAAACCGGCAGCATGACCTTGCCTGCACATACAACGGTCTTTGCTCTTTTTGTAGCCGGTTTTCTCTTATCAGTCCATTGTTTTGGTTTTGTTGTGAAGTGATGGACCTATATTTCGTCCATGGTTATGAAACTGTGCAAAAATTCGGCTTTAATTATGTGAAACATCGCCAAACACCCGATAGAAACATCTACACGACGCCGTTTTTGTTGTTTATAATTATTACGTATTAATTCGGTTTTGCGATGAATTGGTATGAACGGACTATAATCAAATACAAATATTAAGTTCCGCGCCCACATAAACGTTCATTTTTTTTTCGTAAATCGTGCCGGCATTATGGAATTCCAAAATTTCGTACTCAAAATAAAAAAAAACGAATTTGTATGCCAAATTCATATATAAAAATATGTGTGTGGTCCCAGAAGTACCTGGCCCAATGAAAAAACGCATTTTTAAAAGTCTGGCAAGAGAAAATAGTCCGAAGGAAGTAAATCTGGCGAATAGGTAGCAATTCAAACTTTATTCCATTGCAATGACGAATGTCTGAGCTGGTGCATCGTCTTGACGAAACAACACTTTCTTTTTACCCAAATGCGACAATTTTTATTTGATTTCTTGGCTGAAACTTTGCAAAAAGTTTGTATAATACCCTCCGTTGATAGTTTTTCCTTTTTCAATGAAAATTATCCAACGCGCAATCGAAAAAACCGGCAGCATGACCTTGCCTGCACATACAACGGTCTTTGCTCTTTTTGTAGCCGGTTCTCTCTTATCAGTCCATTGTTTTGGTTTTGTTGTGAAGTGATGGACCTATATTTCGTCCATGGTTATGAAACTGTGCAAAAATTCGGCTTTAATTATGTGAAACATCGCCAAACACCCGATAGAAACATCTACACGACGCCGTTTGTGTTGTTTAATTATTACGTATTAATTTTTCGATGAATTGGTATGAACGGACTATAACAAAGTTTCACTTTTACGTTAACAAACTTATTGTTCATGCCGGGGTAACGGTAATTTAAAACAGTTAAAGTTCGCGGTCCGATTAACAAATACAAAAACAAAACTCCTGTTGTGTAACGTTAAACATTTTAGATGAACGTTCGTTTTTGAATGAAAGGATAAAACGGATTTGGTCAACTACGTAAATATTTTTCACAGACCGACAAACTTAAAAGGGAGTCTGACAAACGCTTTTAATCTTTCATGAAAGGTACGAAAACAACGTACAAAGATGAAATTTGAACAAATACACTGTCACCATCAGAATACGGAGGAAGTTTTTAGATATTGTTTGTTTTCGTTGTTACAAAGAAACGTTGTAATCAGTTTTATGGAAAAATTCCATATTTTCATCAAACAAATATATATATTTCCGTTCGAAAATCTCTCGAGCCTAATCGACAATAAACTTTCGTTGATTTTAATCTCGATTATGTCGATCTAAGCGCAAATTTCCATTACCATTGTAAAATATTTGCTTTAAATATCGGCGTAAAGAAAATTAACTGACATTTGAAGTCAAAACGTTGAGAAAACAACTTCGAAATGAGTTAATATATTCTTGGCGTCTCGTCTGTTTAAAACAAACTCATCAGTGTCTCGATCTCTCTGGAAACGTCTTAACAAATCGCAAACTTGATTGAAACTTTCATTTTCTCGTAATAACCAGAATCACTTGCAGCATCAGCAAATCTCCGGATTTTAAACAGAACCGTAATCATTTTTTTTTAGAAATTTACAACAACTCTAATCGTTTAGAGTCCAGCTTGAGAGTCATTTAGTTCCAACAAAATTCTGTGCAACGCCACACACCCAAAAAATGGAATCTTTGAATTAACCTCAATCTCAATCAGGTACTAGTTGTGGTAACCCGATTTATCTCCTCGTGATTTTATTCCTATGGCGTCATTTTATTTTATTTTGTGAGGTTTTTCTTTTAAATCGAGTTTAAAATACCCACACGACTAAAGTGTTTTGATTAAACATTTTTTCGTAACGTATAGTGGTCAAACACTTCGTAAAGGATTTTGAAACGTTAACAGTAATGAAATTCGAACCTATTCGAACGAATATATTTTAGAAGATGTTTTTTCGACTTTTTTAAGCACCATCCTATTTTTTAAAAAGAAATAATTAACGCAGAAGTAGTAACTTCGAATCGGTCTTCGTCAACTGTAATTAAAATTCTAATTATAAAATTATTAACTCAATATTAATTTACTTCTTTAATTTATTATTTTTTAGACCTTTTGATATATTAATGCTCTTGATTTTAGGTCTCTTATTTCTCAAAATTAGTTTTCTTTTTGATAATTTTTTAAAATATGAATAAAATTTGACGTCTCGACTTTTATTCAAGTCAAAATATTCGACACTGACTATTTGCGTATTAATATTAATTAATCAATCACCTGAATATCGAAATGTGTATTAAATCCAACTAGAATTTTCTTCAAATAAGAAAAATTAATTTTTCCTTAGTCCTTCAATCTCAAATATTAAATTATTTGTAGTTTTATGATTTACAAAATAGAACTATTAATTTTTGTTAAATTATTTCATCATTTATAGCTTTTTCGTTCAAAAATTCTCTTTTCCATGTATTAGATTCCGTTCCAAGAATTTTTGAATCTGTATAATCGAATTTTTATATATTTTTTCGATATTTCATGGTTCGTTAAATCAATTCTGTTTTTTTTATCGTATTGATGAGCTCTTAATCTATTTTCTAAATATTGTGATGTCTGCCCTATGTAGACATCGTCAAAATTAGTACAAGGCACTTGATATATAACTTCTTTTGGTTTTTTGGTGTTTCAATTTTAATTTATTTAATTAATATCGTCGATTTTATTTTAAATCCTTTTAAATTTGAAATCAAAACAGAGAATAGTCCTTGGAATGTAGTTTATAGACCGAAAAGAAGTTTAGTAGTTTTTCTAGCATGGAATTCAGTGATTTTAAGAATTAAGTGAATTTATATGGATGTACGAGGATGGTCATAGCAAAGAAAACACAAAAATTTTCGGGAAAAATGTATTTATTTCTCAACGAAATCTCTTTTTAACTCAAAATAGCCATTAAATACCGATATTACCTCTTCATTATTGGAAAATCTTTGACTACGAACTATTTTTGTTAAGTCTGGAAACAGAAAATAGTCCGAGGAGGCTAAATCTGGCGAATAGGTAGCAATTCAAACTTTATTTCATCAATTTTGGCCATCGCAACAACGAATTTCTGAGCTGGTGTATGGTCTTGATGAAACAACACTTTCTTCTTAATCAAATGTATTATTTCTCCTTTTTTTTTTTCTATATAATCAATGAAAAACAATTAAAAAACAGTCTTTGCCATCTTTGGAGCCGGTTCTTCCTTTTCAGTCGGAAAAAACGCTGCACCCAACTCTATTTGATTCGATACAAATCAACTACTTCTTCGGTATCATCTGTTTGTCTTCGGTGGTACCTTTTCTTGCGATTCTTTAATTTTTTTCATAATGTTAATGGAAAATTTGATGTGGAACTCCTACAAAAACTGATATTTTTGAGTTTTTATTACCAGGAGAAAGTAAATTCGTTTAATCTAGACCACAAAAGCTCAGCAAATTTGAAATGGACGGTTCATAGCTTGGGTCCTCTCGAGATCCTTGAGATCGGGTGGACTTAGAACCAGAATCCTTGACTTTCCGCTTGATTTGGAGGCTTTGGACACTATGTAGGATTGATCAGTTGTCCAATGACAAATTTGGGTACTGGACAGCGTGTTTGGACTTGGTTGCGACGCATTTTGTTTGTATCAAACATCAAGCAGAATCTAATTTCTGCGTTCTTATTTTCAAAACACCTTCTGTAGAATCTGTTTTGTCCTTTGTACGTATAATTAAATTTGGGGTCTCGTATACACTGCGACCCAAAGGATCCATGGAATCCTCCTGTGTTTACGGCTGATCCATCGATCATTTTAAAAAGTCTAGAATGTTAAATGGTTTTAATTGCCGTCGTCTACTTCAAGGGCTCCCAGGAGTCGTGCTTCGGAGTTGGAGGTTTCGTCCTTTGTGCAACAAAATCCGCATATTTTTTCCTCTACATTCATTTAGTAAACGATTTATTCGAGTAGGTACGTTCCTGCTATCATCAAATCTAATGATAGCTGAAGTTATTCAAATTGGCTTGAATGCGCATTTTAACAAATAACGCATAATCCTCTCTCATGAAATAAACCAATTTAACTGGAGTAGTATCATTTGCAAATTATATAAGCAAATGAATGTTACGCTGAATATAACCCTTAACAAATATACAGTAGCAAATCTTATTTAATAATGTCAGAAAATCTATTTAACTCTCTCTCTCTCTCTCAAAGTTTCATACAAACCGTATAAAGTCGTTATAAAGTTATTCGTATATCAAAAATTATTCGTTTTACATTTTTTATTCATAATATATATAGTTTATCAAGTATTACAACATATTTTTATATCTAAATGATTTCAGCATCAAAATGAATCGTATGGAACAACGTTCGTTGATTAAATACTTTAAAAAGAAATCCACAGAGATTTCTTAGATGTTTTAAGGGTGTTTAAAGTGATTTGAGGGTGTTTGGAGATGTGGTAGATGATTGTGTATATTCGAAAAACTACTACGCGCGTTTAAAAAAATCGCGGTATCATGAATTGAAATATGTGTGAAAAGTTTTCGCAACACTTCGGTAAAATATAATTTAAGCACACAGATGAACTTCTTTTGTTTTTATTTTGAGAAATCGAATCGAATAAAATCACGCAAGAAACACATTCTGTTCGCGGCACGCAAACTATTCCGGTTGCCGCCGTCGACACCGTCACCGCACTAGAGGGTGACGCGCGCTGTCTTGGCTATAAGAATCGTTACATCAACGCCGCCGCTACCGTGTTTTTAGATTACTTTTTATAATTATAATCAATAAAAGTGATTATTTTAATTATGAATTAATCAAAATACTCTATAATGACTTATCTAAAACCCCATACTCACACCAAAATTAAATTTTGAACCTGCAAGACATATTTTTAACTAATTTACAATTATTTTTTACTGTTATACAGTTCTGAGGAGGAAGATTTATCGTTTGTTCGAACCATTCTTTAAAGTTGCTCCCAGAAGTATCTGGATCAACACAAATATTTTGGAAAAACACTTTTCCCAACGATGTTCGATAAGTTCAGATACACTTTTTATAATAAGAATCCTCCGACTCCTGAAAATAGCCACTAACCGCCGATATCACCTCTTCATTGTTGGAAAATCTTCGACCGCCTAGTCTGCTAACAAAACATGATCCAAGAGAGGCGAAGATAGAAGGAAAACCAATTATTGGGCTAAAAACTCATCTGGAAAACTATAACCAGAGTAAACTTCAGACGAAACGGTCTTCGCCTCCTTTGGAGCCGGTTCTCCCTTTTCAGTCCATTATTTTGACTTGGATGTGGAGTGATGGATGGAAATTCGAATTTATTTCTATGAAACACTCGATGGAAACATCTCCACGATGCTGTTTTTGTTCCATTGTCAGCTAACGCGGAACCCATCCCGCGCACAGCTTTCACATGCCCTAATTTTCAAATAATATGCGAAGTATCGCACTTTTTTCAGTCTAATAACTCACGGAATTTCAGTCGACCATCATCCCCACGCTTTGTGGATTTCCTTCAACATTTCTAGAGTCGTCACTTCAGAGTAGAATCTAGTTCAGCTTTTATATTGGTTGGGCTAAAGGCTTTCAAATTAAAGTACAGTAGAAACTCGATTATCCGACCCTCAGTTATACGGATTCGCGATTATCCGGCCCTCAGTAAAACGAATTCGCGATTATCCGTCATTCAGTAATACGAATTAGCGATTATTCGGCACTCAGTTAAACGGATTCGCGATTATCCGGCCCTCATTTATACGAATTAGTGATTATCCGGCCCTCAGTTATACGGATTCCGATTATCCGACCATCAGTTATATGGATTCGCGATTATCCGGCCCTCAGTAAAACGGATTCGCGATTATCCGGCCCTCAGTTATGCGGATTCGCGATTATCTGACCATCAGTAAAACGGATTCGCGATTATCCGACCCTCATTAATACGGATTCGCGATTATCCGACCATCAGTAAAACGGATTCGCGATTATCCGACCCTCAGTTATATGGATTCGCGATTATCCGGACTATCAACTAGGTCACATGTGATAGTGATGATCTCTAGGTCAAACCAGGCACTTCTAGGACGATTTTAGTAGTCTGCGCTTCTTCTTATTGGTGGACTTGATTCAATAGAGAAATTTGACAAAATTTATTTGGTATATGATTCCTCATTGATCCAAGTTTCATCTAAATAAAATATATATCTTCTTTGGTTTCTCATTTATTTTATAGTCCTTTTTTT